>NC_082654.1:74418527-74574827 GCF_028023285.1 Balaenoptera ricei
ATATAGAATATGTAGATGAACCAGAGTGTGTACACCTTGGACAAGCAACCTTCTAACCATTACCCCAATTGAAAAAATTAAAACAATGAACTAGGAGTAATGAGACATAAACTTATGGGGGGTTTTCCTGGCACATTCCATCCAAATTGAACACCTAGGCAGACAACTTCCAGAACGGCTCTGCTGCCCTAGTACCCAGATTGGGGAATCGAGAAATGCTGCATCCTTGTGGCCGTTTCCCACAACAGCAGCTTTGAACCCACTGCAAAAGGTCACTAATTATTCACCAATTGCAGGTCTGTAAATGACACCGGCCCTCCAAAAAATACTGAGGTCGAAAATCGAACAAAAAATTCTAGAGTGCAACCTTCCAAAAAGAAAATTTGAAGAGGTATATTATACTCACACTTTTTTTCTTTTTTCTTTTAACAGAAAAGAAAAAGGCGTGGAAAAATGATGAATTGTAGGAATTTTTACAGACATGTAAACCCAAATTACAAAAACCGGTCAGCTCACACCAGTCAGAATGGCCATCAACAAAAATGCTGCAAACAAGAAATGCTGACGTGATTGTGGAGAAATGCGTACCCTCGATTCTAAGGGGGACGTGGTAAGAGCCACTAATGAAAGCACAATTGAGGTGCCTTGAAAAGGTAAACGTTGAGCTACCATACCAGTCAATCAATCATACCCACTGCTGGGTCTATCACCTGAGAAAAGGAAAATCAAAAATCACAGGCTGGCAATCCTGCACCCCAGCAATATTTACCATAGGCAACACTTGGAAGCAACGAAAATGTCCATCAACAGAGGAATGCACCAAGAAGAAGTGGTCCATGTACACAATGGAATATTAGCCATGGAAAACGTTGAAGCACTGCTCTTTGAGGCACCATAGATGAGCCTGGAGATAATCACAAAACATGAAGTAGGTCGGAAAGCAAAAGACCTATATCCTATATTATCACTTATGGCATTATCTAATAACTGGCACAGATGAACATATTTCCAAAGAGAAAGACACTCACAGGCTTAGAAAACAAACTATGCTCATCTGAAAGGAAAGGAGGGGGGAAATTGAGAAATGAAGATTAGTGTTACTATACATATACAAATACATATTATATACATGTATCAAAAAGACCGAACATATAGCAAGGGAGGTCGACGGAACACTGTAATATTTTACATGGGAAGAGGATCTGTACATTAATAGACATACATAATGTACAAATGAACCAGATTGTGTACACCCAGGACAAACAATATTCTAAACTTTACCCAGATTAAAACACTTTTAAAAACCAAGAAGACGTAATGAGACATAAACTTATGGGGATTTCTCCTGGCAAATTCCATTCTAATTTACAACCTAGGACAATGACTTCCAGAAAGGCTCTGCTGCCCTAGTACCCAGATTGGGGAATGGAGAAATGCTACCTCCTTGTGGCCGTTTCCCACAACAGCAGCTTTGAACCCACTGCAAAAGGTCACTAAATTTTCACCAACTTGCAGTTCTGTAAATGACACCTGCCCTCCAGAAAATTTCTGGGGTCAAAAATCGACCAAAAAATTCAAAAGAGGGCAACCTTCGAAGAAGACAATTTCAAGAGCTATATTGTACTCACGGTTTTTTCTTTTAAGAGGAAAGAAAAAGGCGTAGGAATATGATGAATTGTAAAAAATTTAATGACATGCATACCCATATTACAAAAACCTATCAGCTCACAGCAGTCAGAATGGCCATTAGGAAAAATGCTGCAAAAAATTAACGGTGAAGGGAGTGTGGAGAAATGCGTACCCTCGGTTGTAAGGGGGGGGCATGTAAAGAGCCGCTAATGAAAACACAGTGTAGGTGCTTTGAAAAGGGAAACATTGAGCTACCAGTCAATCAATCACAACCACTGCTTGGCCTATCACCTGAGAAAATGAGAATCAAAAAGTCACAGGCTGGCAAACCTGTACGCCAGCAAGATTTACCATAGCCAGCACTTGGAAGCAATGAAAATGTCCATCAACTGAGGAATGCACCAAGAAGAAGTGGTCCACGTACACAATGGAATATTACTCTCATAATAAATATAAATTAAATTTAAAAACAAACAAAAGCAAGGAGACATCAACATTTGTGGGTTTATCCGGGCACATTGCACTCTAATTTATAACCGAAGAACACCACTGGCCGGTAGGTCTGTTTCCCTAGTACCAGCAAGGGGAACGTAGAAAGGCTGCCGCTCTCTGGCCGTTACCTGCAAAAGCAGGTTTAAAGCCTGAGCTAATGGTCACTTCATATGAACAAGTACTGCAGGGCTTTAAATGAAACCTGCCCTGAAAATGTCTTGAGGGAGATAATGGCCAAAATATTTCAAATGGTGACACATACTTTAAGAAAACACTTTGAAGAAATAAGCTCTAATCACAGCTGGAAAACTAAAAAGGACATATCTTAAAGATCAATTTCAACGCATTATGAGACACATGCAAATTCAACCACAAAGAGGTATCAGCTCACACCACTCAGAATAACCATCAGCAAAAACTACAAAGAATATATCCTGAAGGAGCTGGGAAGAAATACATACCCTCCACTTTAAGTGGGACGTAACCTGGAAAGAGCCACTAAGGAGAACAGAATAGAGGTGCCTTTAAAAGGTAAACATTGAGCTACCATATGATCCAGCAGACCTATTCCTGGACCTATAAACTAAGAAGACAGAATTGGAAGGACACAGGCACGCAAATCTGCATTGCATAGTATTACAATAGCCAAGATATGGAAGTAACCGAAAAGTCCACCGACAGATGGGTGGACAAAGAAGAACTGTTACCTGTACAGATGGAATATGAGCTAGTGGAAAAAATGAAACAATGCCATTTCCAGCACCATAGATGAGTCTAGAAGTAATCACGCAACTTGGAGTAAGTGAGAAAGCGAAAAACACATATCCTATCGTATCACATATAGGTGTTACCTAAAAAATGATACAAAGATATTTCCACAGAGAAACACTTTCATAGATTCATGAAAAAACTTATGGTTCACCAAATGGACAGGTGTGAGGATTGGATTCATTACCATATTGAGGTTAACAGAGAGCTACAAACACATGTGAAATATAGAATCACCAAAGACCTACGCAATACCAAGAGAAGACTACTCAACATTGTGTCATAACCTACATGGGAAAAGGATCCGAAGAAGAATAGATATATGTATATGTGTGAAAGAACCACATCTTGCACACCTAGAACAAACAAAACATTGTAATCAAGTTTGCTGTGAGAAAAAATAAAAATTAAGTTAAAAATACCAACAAGAAGTAAGGAGACATAAACTTAAAGGGCTTTTTCCTCGCACATTCCATTCTAATTTACAACCTAGAACACCACTTCCAGTAAGGCTCTGTTGCCCTAGTAACCAGATTTGGTAAAGGAGAAATGCTGCCGCCTTGTGGCCGATTCCCGCAAGAGCAGCTTTTAACCCACAGCTAATGGTCACTTACCATTCACAAGGACTCAGGGCTGTAAAGGACACCTGCCCTCAAAATTGTGCTGAGGTAGGGAGTGGATAAAAAAATTCAAAACAGGCAAAATGTTCACGAAGATAGTATGAAGAGGTAAGTTTTACTCACTCTCTTTTTAAAGAAAGGAAAATGGATAAAAGCTCAGCCTCAGGAAGAATTAGACTCATGCAATCTAATCTACAAAAAGTTTTCAACTCACACCAGTCGACTGACCATTGGCAAAAAGTCTACAAACAATAAATGCTGAAGAGGTTTTAGAGAACTGTGTACCCTCTAGCTGCTGGTGAGATGTAAAAGGGTTAAACGCTAATAATGAGAACAGAAAGGAGCTGCGTTGAAAAGGAAAAATTGAGGTACCATTCAATCCAGCAGGCGCACCAAAGGGCCTCTCACCTGAGAAGACCAGAATGGAGAAGACCCGGGCTGCAAACGCTGCACTGCAGCCTTATTCACAATAGACAAGACAGTGAAGCAACCAAAATGTCCATCAACAGATGAAAGGATAAAGAAGAAGTGGTCCATGTACACAATGAATACTAGCCATGGAAAACAATGAAACACTGCTCTTTGAGGCACCATAGATGATCTTGGAGATAATCGCAGAACATGAGGTAAGTCGGAAAGCAAAAGTCCTATATCCTATGATATCACTTATAGGCGTTATCTAATAACTGACACAAATGAACATATTTCCACAGAGAAAGTCAATCACAGACTTATTAAAAAAAAACTATGCTTATCTAAAAGGAAAGGTGGGGTGAATGGATACATGAAGATTAGCGTTACCATAGGTATACAAATACATATAATATACATATATCAAAAAGACCGACCATATAGCAAGGAAGGATTACGGAACACTCTGTAATAATTTACACGGGAAGAGGATCTCTACATAAATAGGTATATAGAATATGTAGATGAACCAGAGTGTGGACACCTGGGACAAGCAACATTCTTACCATTACCCCAATTGAAAAAATTAAAACAACGAACTAGGAGTAATGAGACATAAACTTATGGGGGGTTTTCCTGGCACATTCCATCCAAATTGAACACCTAGGCAGACAACTTCCAGAACGGCTCTGCTGCCCTAGTACCCAGATTGGGGAATCGAGAAATGCTGCATCCTTGTGGCCGTTTCCCACAACAGCAGCTTTGAACCCACTGCAAAAGGTCACTAATTATTCACCAATTGCAGGTCTGTAAATGACACCGGCCCTCCAAATAATACTGAGGTCGAAAATCGAACAAAACATTCTAGAGTGCAACCTTCCAAAAAGAAAATTTGAAGAGGTATATTATACTCACACTTTTTTCTTTTTTCTTTTAACAGAAAAGAAAAAGGCGTGGGAAAATGATGAATTGTAGGAATTTTTACAGACATGTAAACCCAAATTACAAAAACCTATCAGCTCACACCAGTCAGAATGGCCATCAACAAAAATGCTGCAAACAAGAAATGCTGACGTGACTGTGGAGAAATGCGTACCCTCGATTCTAAGGGGGACGTGGTAAGAGCCACTAATGAAAGCACAATTGAGATGCCTTGAAAAGGTAAACGTTGAGCTACCATACCAGTCAATCAATCATACCCACTGCTGGGTCTATCACCTGAGAAAAGGAAAATCAAAAATCACAGGCTGGCAATCCTGCACTCCAGCATATTTACCGTAGGCAACACTTGGAAGCAACGAAAATGTCCATCAACAGAGGAATGCACCAAGAAGAAGTGGTCCATGTACACAATGGAATATTAGCCATGAAAAACATTGAAGCACTGCTCTTTGAGGCACCTTAGATGAGACTGGAGATATTCACAAAACATGAAGTAGGTCGGAAAGCAAAACACTTATATCCTGTATTATCACTTATGGCATTATCTAATAACTGGCACAGATGAACATATTTCCAAAGAGAAAGACACTCACAGGCTTAGAAAACAAACTATGCTCATCTGAAAGGAAAGGAGGGGGAAAATTGAGAAATGAAGATTAGTGTTACTATACATATACAAATACATATTATATACATGTATCAAAAAGACCGAACATATAGCAAGGGATGTCGACGGAACACTGTAATATTTTGCATGGGAAGAGGATCTGTACATTAATAGACATACATAATGTACAAATGAACCAGATTGTGTACACCTAGGACAAACAATATTCTAAACTTTACCCAGATTAAAACACTTTTAAAAACCAAGAAGAAGTAATGAGACATAAACTTATGGGGATTTCTCCTGGCAAATTCCATTCTAATTTAAAACCTAGGACAATGACTTCCAGAAAGGCTCTGCTGCCCTAGTACCCAGATTGGGGAATGGAGAAATGCTACCTCCTTGTGGCCGTTTCCCATAACAGCAGCTTTGAACCCACTGCAAAAGGTCACTAAATTTTCACCAACTTGCAGTTCTGTAAATGACCCCTGCCCTCCAGAAAATTTCTGGGGTCAAAAATCGACCAAAAACTTCAAAAGAGGGCAACCTTCGAAGAAGACAATTTCAAGAGCTATATTGTACTCACGGTTTTTTTCTTTTAAGAGAAAAGAAAAAGGCGTAGGAATATGATGAATTGTAAAAACTTTAATGACATGCATACCCATATTACAAAAACCTATCAGCTCAGAGCAGTCAGAATGGCCATTAGGAAAAATGCTGCAAAAAATAAACGGTGAAGGGAGTGTGGAGAAATGCGTACCCTAGGTTGTAAGGGGGTCATGTAAAGACCCACTAATGAAAACACAAGGTAGGTGCTTTGAAAAGGGAAACATTGAGCTACCATTCAATCAATCACAACCACTGCTTGACCTATCACCTGAGAAAATGAGAATCAAAAAGTCACAGGCTGGCAAACCTGTACGCCAGCAAGATTTACCATAGCCAGCACTTGGAAGCAATGAAAATGTCCATCAACCGAGGAATGCACCAAGAAGAACTGGTCCGCGTACACAATGGAATATTACTCTAATAATAAATATAAATTAAATTTAAAAACAAACAAAAGCAAGGAGACATCAACATTTGTGGGTTTATCCGGGCACATTGCACTCTAATTTATAACCGAAGAACACCACTGGCCGGTAGGTCTGTTTCCCTAGTACCAGCAAGGGGAACGTAGAAAGGCTGCCGCTCTCTGGCCGTTACCTGCAAAAGCAGGTTTAAAGCCTGAGCTAATGGTCACTTCATATGAACAAGTACTGCAGGGCTGTAAATGAAACCTGCCCTCAAAGTGTCTTGAGGGAGATGATGGCCAAAATATTTCAAATGGTGACACATACTTTAAGAAAACACTTTGAAGAAATAAGCTCTAATCACAGCCGGGAATATAAAAAAAGGACATGCCTTAAAGCTCAATTTCAACGCATTATGAGACACATGCAAATTCAACCACAAAGAGGTATCAGCTCACACCACTCAGAATAACCATCAGCAAAAACTACAAAGAATAAATCCTGAAGGAGCTGGGAAGAAATACATACCCTCCACTTTAAGTGGGACGTAACCTGGAAAGAGCCACTAAGGAGAACAGAATAGAGGTGCCTTTAAAAGGTAAACATTGAGCTACCATATGATCCAGCAGACCTATTCCTGGACCTATAAACTAAGAAGACAGAATTGGAAGGACACAGGCACGCAAATCTGCATTGCATAGTATTACAATAGCCAAGATATGGAAGTAACCGAAAAGTCCACCGACAGATGGGTGGACAAAGAAGAACTGTTACCTGTACAGATGGAATATGAGCTAGTGGAAAAAATGAAACAATGCCATTTCCAGCACCATAGATGAGTCTAGAAGTAATCACGCAACTTGGAGTAAGTGAGAAAGCGAAAAACACATATCCTATCGTATCACATATAGGTGTTACCTAAAAAATGATACAAAGATATTTCCACAGAGAAACACTTTCATAGATTCATGAAAAAACTTATGGTTCACCAAATGGACAGGTGTGAGGATTGGATTCATTACCATATTGAGGTTAACAGAGAGCTACAAACACATGTGAAATATAGAATCACCAAAGACCTACGCAATACCAAGAGAAGACTACTCAACATTGTGTCATAACCTACATGGGAAAAGGATCCGAAGAAGAATAGATATATGTATATGTGTGAAAGAACCACATCTTGCACACCTAGAACAAACAAAACATTGTAATCAAGTTTGCTGTGAGAAAAAATAAAAATTAAGTTAAAAATACCAACAAGAAGTAAGGAGACATAAACTTAAAGGGCTTTTTCCTCGCACATTCCATTCTAATTTACAACCTAGAACACCACTTCCAGTAAGGCTCTGTTGCCCTAGTAACCAGATTTGGTAAAGGAGAAATGCTGCCGCCTTGTGGCCGATTCCCGCAAGAGCAGCTTTTAACCCACAGCTAATGGTCACTTACCATTCACAAGGACTCAGGGCTGTAAAGGACACCTGCCCTCAAAATTGTGCTGAGGTAGGGAGTGGATAAAAAAATTCAAAACAGGCAAAATGTTCACGAAGATAGTATGAAGAGGTAAGTTTTACTCACTCTCTTTTTAAAGAAAGGAAAATGGATAAAAGCTCAGCCTCAGGAAGAATTAGACTCATGCAATCTAATCTACAAAAAGTTTTCAACTCACACCAGTCGACTGACCATTGGCAAAAAGTCTACAAACAATAAATGCTGAAGAGGTTTTAGAGAACTGTGTACCCTCTAGCTGCTGGTGAGATGTAAAAGGGTTAAACGCTAATAATGAGAACAGAAAGGAGCTGCGTTGAAAAGGAAAAATTGAGGTACCATTCAATCCAGCAGGCGCACCAAAGGGCCTGTCACCTGAGAAGACCAGAATGGAGAAGACCCGGGCTGCAAAAGCTGCACTGCAGCCTTTTTCACAATAGACAAGACAGTGAAGCAACCAAAATGTCCATCAGCAGATGAAAGGATAAAGAAGAAGTGGTCCATGTACACAATGAATACTAGCCATGGAAAACAATGAAAAACTGCTCTTTGAGGCACCATAGATCATCTTGGAGATAATCACAGAACATGAGGTAAGTCGGAAAGCAAAAGTCCTATATCCTATGATATCACTTATAGGCGTTATCTAATAACTGACACAAATGAACATATTTCCACAGAGAAAGTCAATTACAGACTTATTAAAAAAAACTATGCTTATCTAAAAGGAAAGGTGGGGGGAATGGATACATGAAAATTAGCGTTACCATATGTATACAAATACATATAATATACATATATCAAAAAGACCGACCATATAGCAAGGAAGGATTACGGAACACTCTGTAATAATTTACACGGGAAGAGGATCTCTACATAAATAGTTATATAGAATATGTAGATGAACCAGAGTGTGCACACCTTGGACAAGCAACCTTCTAAACTTTACCCCAATTGAAAAAATTAAAACAACGAACTAGGAGTAATGAGACATAAACTTATGGGGGGTTTTCCTGGCGCATTCCATCCAAATTGAAAACCTAGGCAGACAACTTCCAGAACGGCTCTGCTGCCCTAGTACCCAGATTGGGGAATCGAGAAATGCTGCATCCTTGTGGCCGTTTCCCACAACAGCAGCTTTGAACCCACTGCAAAAGGTCACTAATTATTCACCAATTGCAGGTCTGTAAATGACACCGGCCCTCCAAAAAATACTGAGGTCGAAAATCGAACAAAAATTTCTAGAGTGCAACCTTCCAAAAAGAAAATTTGAAGAGGTATATTATACTCACACTTTTTTTCTTTTTTCTTTTAACAGAAAAGAAAAAGGCGTGGAAAAATGATGAACTGTAGGAATTTTTACAGACATGTAAACCCAAATTACAAAAACCTATCAGCTCACACCAGTCAGAATGGCCATCAACAAAAATGCTGCAAACAAGAAATGCTGACGTGATTGTGGAGAAATGCGTACCCTCGATTCTAAGGGGGACGTGGTAAGAGCCACTAATGAAAGCACAATTGAGGTGCCTTGAAAAGGTAAACGTTGAGCTACCATACCAGTCAATCAATCATACCCACTGCTGGGTCTATCACCTGAGAAAAGGAAAATCAAAAATCACAGGCTGGCAATCCTGCACTCCAGCATATTTACCGTAGGCAACACTTGGAAGCAACGAAAATGTCCATCAACAGAGGAATGCACCAAGAAGAAGTGGTCCATGTACACAATGGAATATTAGCCATGAAAAACATTGAAGCACTGCTCTTTGAGGCACCATAGATGAGCCTGGAGATAATCACAAAACATGAAGTAGGTCGGAAAGCAAAACACTTATATCCTATATTATCACTTATGGCATTATCTAATAACTGGCACAGATGAACATATTTCCAAAGAGAAAGACACTCACAGGCTTAGAAAACAAACTATGCTCATCTGAAAGGAAAGGAGGGGGAAAATTGAGAAATGAAGATTAGTGTTACTATACATATACAAATACATGTTTTGTACATGTATCAAAAAGACCGAACATATAGCAAGGGAGGTCGACGGAACACTGTAATATTTTACATGGGAAGAGGATCTGTACATTAATAGACATACATAATGTACAAATGAACCAGATTGTGTACACCTAGGACAAACAATATTCTAAACTTTACCCAGATTAAAAAACTTTTAAAAACCAAGAAGAAGTAATGAGACGTAAACTTATGGGGATTTCTCCTGGCAAATTCCATTCTAATTTACAACCTAGGACAATGACTTCCAGAAAGGCTCTGCTGCCCTAGTACCCAGATTGGGGAATGGAGAAATGCTACCTCCTTGCGGCCGTTTCCCACAACAGCAGCTTTGAACCCACTGCAAAAGGTCACTAAATTTTCACCAACTTGCAGTTCTGTAAATGACACCTGCCCTCCAGAAAATTACTGGAGTCAAAAATCGACCAAAAAATTCAAAAGAGGGCAACCTTCGAAGAAGACAATTTCAAGAGCTATATTGTACTCACGGTTTTTTCTTTTAAGAGGAAAGAAAAAGGCGTAGGAATATGATGAATTGTAAAAAATTTAATGACATGCATACCCATATTACAAAAACCTATCAGCTCACAGCAGTCAGAATGGCCATTAGGAAAAATGCTGCAAAAAATAAACGGTGAAGGGATTGTGGAGAAATGCGTACCCTCGGTTGTAAGGGGGGGGGCATGTAAAGAGCCACTAATGAAAACACAGTGTAGGTGCTTTAAAAAGGGAAACATTGATCTACCAGTCAATCAATCACAACCACTGCTTGGCCTATCACCTGAGAAAATGAGAATCAAAAAGTCACAGGCTGGCAAACCTGTACGCCAGCAAGATTTACCATAGCCAGCACTTGGAAGCAATGAAAATGTCCATCAACCGAGGAATGCAGCAAGAAGAAGTGGTCCACGTACACAATGGAATATTAGTCTAATAATAAATATAAGTTAAATTTAAAAACAAACAAAAGCAAGGAGACATCAACATTTGTGGGTTTATCCGGGCACATTGCACTCTAATTTATAACCGAAGAACACCACTGGCCGGTAGGTCTGTTTCCCTAGTACCAGCAAGGGGAACGTAGAAAGGCTGCCGCTCTCTGGCCGTTACCTGCAAAAGCAGGTTTAAAGCCTGAGCTAATGGTCACTTCATATGAACAAGTACTGCAGGGCTTTAAATGAAACCTGCCCTCAAAATGTCTTGAGGGAGATAATGGCCAAAATATTTCAAATGGTGACACATACTTTAAGAAAACACTTTGAAGAAATAAGCTCTAATCACAGCTGGAAAACTAAAAAGGACATATCTTAAAGATCAATTTCAACGCATTATGAGACACATGCAAATTCAACCACAAAGAGGTATCAGCTCACACCACTCAGAATAACCATCAGCAAAAACTACAAAGAATAAATCCTGAAGGAGCTGGGAAGAAATACATACCCTCCCCTTTAAGTGGGACGTAACCTGGAAAGAGCCACTAAGGAGAACAGAATAGAGGTGCCTTTAAGAGGTAAACATTGAGCTACCATATGATCCAGCAGACCTATTCCTGGACCTATAAACTAAGAAGACAGAATTGGAAGGACACAGGCACGCAAATCTGCATTGCATAGTATTACAATAGCCAAGATATGGAAGTAACCAAAGAGTCCACCGACAGATGGGTGGACAAAGAAGAACTGCTACCTGTACAGATGGAATATGAGCTAGTGAAAAAAATGAAACAATGCCATTTCCAGCACCATAGATGAGTCTAGAAGTAATCACGCAACTTGGAGTAAGTGAGAAAGCGAAAAACACATATCCTATCGTATCACATATAGGTGTTACCTAAAAAATGATACAAACAAAGATATTTCCACAGAGAAACACTTTCATAGATTCATGAAAAAACTTATGGTTCACCAAATGGACAGGTGTGAGGATTGGATTCATTACCATATTGAGGTTAAGAGAGCTACAAACACATGTGAAATATAGAATCACCAAAGACCTACGCAATACCAAGAGAAGACTACTCAACATTGTGTCATAACCTACATGGGAAAAGGATCCGAAGAAGAATAGATATATGTATATGTGTGAAAGAACCACATCTTGCACACCTAGAACAAACAAAACATTGTAATCAAGTTTGCTGTGAGAAAAAATAAAAATTAAGTTAAAAATACCAACAAGAAGTAATGAGACATAAACTTAAAGGGCTTTTTCCCCGCACATTCCATTCTAATTTACAACCTAGAACACCACTTCCAGTAAGGCTCTGTTGCCTTAGTAACCAGAATTGGTAAAGGAGAAATGCTGCCGCCTTGTGGCCGATTCCCGCAAGAGCAGCTTTTAACCCACAGCTAATGGTCACTTACCATTCACAAGGACTCAGGGCTGTAAAGGACACCTGCCCTCAAAATTGTGCTGAGGTAGGGAGTGGATAAAAAAATTCAAAACAGGCAAAATGTTCACGAAGATAGTATGAAGAGGTAAGTTTTACTCACTCTCTTTTTAAAGAAAGGAAAATGGATAAAAGCTCAGCCTCAGGAAGAATTAGACTCATGCAATCTAATCTACAAAAAGTTTTCAACTCACACCAGTCGACTGACCATTGGCAAAAAGTCCACAAACAATAAATGCTGAAGAGGTTTTAGAGAACTGTGTACCCTCTAGCTGCTGGTGAGATGTAAAAGGGTTAAACGCTAATAATGAGAACAGAAAGGAGCTGCGTTGAAAAGGAAAAATTAAGGTACCATTCAATCCAGCAGGCGCACCAAAGGGCCTCTCACCTGAGAAGACCAGAATGAAGAAGACCCGGGCTGCAAAAGCTGCACTGCAGCCTTATTCACAATAGACAAGACAGTGAAGCAAACAAAATGTCCATCAACAGATGAAAGGATAAAGAAGAAGTGGTCCATGTACACAATGAATACTAGCCATGGAAAACAATGAAACACTGCTCTTTGAGGCACCATAGATGATCTTGGAGATAATCACAGAACATGAGGTAAGTCAGAAAGCAAAAGTCCTATAACCTATAATAACACTTATAGGTGTTATCTAATAACTGACACAAATGAACATATTTCCACAGAGAAAGTCAATCACAGACTTATTAAAAAAAACTATGCTTATCTAAAAGGAAAGGTGGGGGGAATGGATACATGAAGATTAGCGTTACCATATGTATACAAATACATATTATATACATATATCAAAAAGACCGACCATATAGCAAGGAAGGATTACGGAACACTCTGTAATAATTTACACGGGAAGAGGATCTCTACATAAATAGGTATATAGAATATGTAGATGAACCAGAGTGTGTACACCTTGGACAAGCAACCTTCTAACCATTACCCCAATTGAAAAAATTAAAACAATGAACTAGGAGTAATGAGACATAAACTTATGGGGGGTTTTCCTGGCACATTCCATCCAAATTGAACACCTAGGCAGACAACTTCCAGAACGGCTCTGCTGCCCTAGTACCCAGATTGGGGAATCGAGAAATGCTGCATCCTTGTGGCCGTTTCCCACAACAGCAGCTTTGAACCCACTGCAAAAGGTCACTAATTATTCACCAATTGCAGGTCTGTAAATGACACCGGCCCTCCAAAAAATACTGAGGTCGAAAATCGAACAAAAATTTCTAGAGTGCAACCTTCCAAAAAGAAAATTTGAAGAGGTATATTATACTCACACATTTTTTCTTTTTTCTTTCAACAGAAAAGAAAAAGGCGTGGAAAAATGATGAATTGTAGGAATTTTTACAGACATGTAAACCCAAATTACAAAAACCTATCAGCTCACACCAGTCAGAATGGCCATCAACAAAAATGCTGCAAACAAGAAATGCTGACGTGACTGTGGAGAAATGCGTACCCTCGATTCTAAGGGGGACGTGGTAAGAGCCACTAATGAAAGCACAATTGAGGTTCCTTGAAAAGGTAAACGTTGAGCTACCATACCAGTCAATCAATCATACCCACTGCTGGGTCTATCACCTGAGAAAAGGAAAATCAAAAATCACAGGCTGGCAATCCTGCACCCCAGCAATATTTACCATAGGCAACACTTGGAAGCAACGAAAATGTCCATCAACAGAGGAATGCACCAAGAAGAAGTGGTCCATGTACACAATGGAATATTAGCCATGGAAAACATTGAAGCACTGCTCTTTGAGGCACCTTAGATGAGACTGGAGATATTCACAAAACATGAAGTAGGTCGGAAAGCAAAAGACCTATATCCTATATTATCACTTATGGCATTATCTAATAACTGGCACAGATGAACATATTTCCAAAGAGAAAGACACTCACAGGCTTAGAAAACAAACTATGCTCATCTGAAAGGAAAGGAGGGGGGAAATTGAGAAATGAAGATTAGTGTTACTATACATATACAAATACATATTATATACATGTATCAAAAAGACCGAACATATAGCAAGGGAGGTCGACGGAACACTGTAATATTTTACATGGGAAGAGGATCTGTACATTAATAGACATACATAATGTACAAATGAACCAGATTGTGTACACCCAGGACAAACAATATTCTAAACTTTACCCAGATTAAAACACTTTTAAAAACCAAGAAGACGTAATGAGACATAAACTTATGGGGATTTCTCCTGGCAAATTCCATTCTAATTTACAACCTAGGACAATGACTTCCAGAAAGGCTCTGCTGCCCTAGTACCCAGATTGGGGAATGGAGAAATGCTACCTCCTTGTGGCCGTTTCCCACAACAGCAGCTTTGAACCCACTGCAAAAGGTCACTAAATTTTCACCAACTTGCAGTTCTGTAAATGACACCTGCCCTCCAGAAAATTTCTGGGGTCAAAAATCGACCAAAAAATTCAAAAGAGGGCAACCTTCGAAGAAGACAATTTCAAGAGCTATATTGTACTCACGGTTTTTTCTTTTAAGAGGAAAGAAAAAGGCGTAGGAATATGATGAATTGTAAAAAATTTAATGACATGCATACCCATATTACAAAAACCTATCAGCTCACAGCAGTCAGAATGGCCATTAGGAAAAATGCTGCAAAAAATAAACGGTGAAGGGAGTGTGGAGAAAGGCGTACCCTCGGTTGTAAGGGGGGGGCATGTAAAGAGCCGCTAATGAAAACACAGTGTAGGTGCTTTGAAAAGGGAAACATTGAGCTACCAGTCAATCAATCACAACCACTGCTTGGCCTATCACCTGAGAAAATGAGAATCAAAAAGTCACAGGCTGGCAAACCTGTACGCCAGCAAGATTTACCATAGCCAGCACTTGGAAGCAATGAAAATGTGCATCAACCGAGGAATGCACCAAGAAGAAGTGGTCCACGTACACAATGGAATATTACTCTAATAATAAATATAAATTAAATTTAAAAACAAACAAAAGCAAGGAGACATCAACATTTGTGGGTTTATCCGGGCACATTGCACTCTAATTTATAACCGAAGAACACCACTGGCCGGTAGGTCTGTTTCCCTAGTACCAGCAAGGGGAACGTAGAAAGGCTGCCGCTCTCTGGCCGTTACCTGCAAAAGCAGGTTTAAAGCCTGAGCTAATGGTCACTTCATATGAACAAGTACTGCAGGGCTGTAAATGAAACCTGCTCTCAAAGTGTCTTGAGGGAGATAATGGCCAAAATATTTCAAATGGTGACACATACTTTAAGAAAACACTTTGAAGAAATAAGCTCTAATCACAGCTGGAAAAATAAAAAGGACATGTCTAAAAGCTCAATTTCAACGCATTATGAGACAGATGCAAATTCAACCACTAAGAGGTATCAACTCACACCACTCAGAATAACCATCAGCAAAAACTACAAACAATAAATGTTGAAGGTGCTGGGAAGAAATGCGTACCTTCAACTTTATGTGGGACGTAACCTGGAAAGACCCACTAAAGAGAACAGAATAGAGGAGGCTTTAAAAGGTAAACATTGAGCTACCATATGATCCAGCAGACCTATTCCTGGACCTATAAACTAAGAAGACAGAATTGGAAGGACACAGGCACACAAATCTGCATTGCATAGTATTACAATAGCCAAGATATGGAATAACCAAAAAGTCCACCGACAGATGGGTGGACAAAGAAGAACTGCTATATGTACAGATGGAATATGAGCTTGTGAAAAAATGAAACAATGCCATTTGCAGAACCATAGATGAGTCTAGAAATAATCACGCAACTTGGAGTAAGTGAGAAAGCGAAGGACACATATTCTATCATATCACATATAGGTGTTACCTAAAGAATGATACAAAAAAAGATATTTCCACAGAGAAACACTATCATAGATTCATTAAAAAAACTTATGGTTCACCAAATGCAAAGGTGTGAGGATTGGATACATTACCATATTGAGGTTAACAGAGAGATACAAACACATGTGAAATATAGAATCACCAAAGACCTACGCAATACCAAGAGAAGACTACTCAACATTGTGTCATAACCTACATGGGAAAAGGATCCGAAGAAGAATAGATATATGCATATGTGTGAAAGAACCACATCTTGCACACCTAGAAGAAACAAAACATTGTAATCAAGTTTGCTGTGAGAAAAAATAAAAATTAAGTTAAAAATACCAACAAGAAGTAATGAGACGTAAACTTAAAGGGCTTTTTCCTCGCACATTCCATTCTAATTTACAACCTAGAACACCACTTCCAGTAAGGCTCTGTTGCCCTAGTAACCAGATTTGGTAAAGGAGAAATGCTGCCGCCTTGTGGCCGATTCCCGCAAGAGCAGCTTTTAACCCACAGCTAATGGTCACTTACCATTCACAAGGACTCAGGGCTGTACAGGACACCTGCCCTCAAAATTGTGCTGAGGTAGGGAATGGATAAAAAAAATTCAAAACAGGCAAAATTTTCAAGAAGATAGTATGAAGAGGTAAGTTTTACTCACTCTCTTTTTAAAGAAAGGAAAATGGATAAAAGCTCCACCTCAGGAAGTATTAGACTCATGCAGTATAATCTACAAAAAGTTTTCAACTCACAGCAGTCGACTGACCATTGGCAAAAAGTCTACAATCAATAAATGCTGAAGAGGTTTTAGAGAACTGTGTACCCTCTAGCTGCTGGTGAGATATAAAAGGGTTAAACGCTTATAATGAGAACAGAAAGGAGCTGCGTTGAAAAGGAAAAATTGAGGTACCATTCAATCCAGCAGGCGCACCAATGGGCCTCTCACCTGAGAAGACCAGAATGAAGAAGACCCGGGCTGCAAAAGCTGCACTGCAACCTTTTTCACAATAGACAAGACAGTGAAGCAACCAAAATGTCCATCAACAGATGAAAGGATAAAGAAGAAGTGGTCCATGTACACAATGAATACTAGCCATGGAAAACAATGAAACACTGCTCTTTGAGGCACCATAGATGATCTTGGAGATAATCGCAGAACATGAGGTAAGTCGGAAAGCAAAAGTCCTATATCCTATGATATCACTTATAGGCGTTATCTAATAACTGACACAAATGAACATATTTCCACAGAGAAAGTCAATCACAGACTTATTAAAAAAAAACTATGCTTATCTAAAAGGAAAGGTGGGGTGAATGGATACATGAAGATTAGCGTTACCATAGGTATACAAATACATATAATATACATATATCAAAAAGACCGACCATATAGCAAGGAAGGATTACGGAACACTCTGTAATAATTTACACGGGAAGAGGATCTCTACATAAATAGGTATATAGAATATGTAGATGAACCAGAGTGTGGACACCTGGGACAAGCAACATTCTTACCATTACCCCAATTGAAAAAATTAAAACAACGAACTAGGAGTAATGAGACATAAACTTATGGGGGGTTTTCCTGGCACATTCCATCCAAATTGAACACCTAGGCAGACAACTTCCAGAACGGCTCTGCTGCCCTAGTACCCAGATTGGGGAATCGAGAAATGCTGCATCCTTGTGGCCGTTTCCCACAACAGCAGCTTTGAACCCACTGCAAAAGGTCACTAATTATTCACCAATTGCAGGTCTGTAAATGACACCGGCCCTCCAAATAATACTGAGGTCGAAAATCGAACAAAACATTCTAGAGTGCAACCTTCCAAAAAGAAAATTTGAAGAGGTATATTATACTCACACTTTTTTCTTTTTTCTTTTAACAGAAAAGAAAAAGGCGTGGGAAAATGATGAATTGTAGGAATTTTTACAGACATGTAAACCCAAATTACAAAAACCTATCAGCTCACACCAGTCAGAATGGCCATCAACAAAAATGCTGCAAACAAGAAATGCTGACGTGACTGTGGAGAAATGCGTACCCTCGATTCTAAGGGGGACGTGGTAAGAGCCACTAATGAAAGCACAATTGAGATGCCTTGAAAAGGTAAACGTTGAGCTACCATACCAGTCAATCAATCATACCCACTGCTGGGTCTATCACCTGAGAAAAGGAAAATCAAAAATCACAGGCTGGCAATCCTGCACTCCAGCATATTTACCGTAGGCAACACTTGGAAGCAACGAAAATGTCCATCAACAGAGGAATGCACCAAGAAGAAGTGGTCCATGTACACAATGGAATATTAGCCATGAAAAACATTGAAGCACTGCTCTTTGAGGCACCTTAGATGAGACTGGAGATATTCACAAAACATGAAGTAGGTCGGAAAGCAAAACACTTATATCCTGTATTATCACTTATGGCATTATCTAATAACTGGCACAGATGAACATATTTCCAAAGAGAAAGACACTCACAGGCTTAGAAAACAAACTATGCTCATCTGAAAGGAAAGGAGGGGGAAAATTGAGAAATGAAGATTAGTGTTACTATACATATACAAATACATATTATATACATGTATCAAAAAGACCGAACATATAGCAAGGGATGTCGACGGAACACTGTAATATTTTGCATGGGAAGAGGATCTGTACATTAATAGACATACATAATGTACAAATGAACCAGATTGTGTACACCTAGGACAAACAATATTCTAAACTTTACCCAGATTAAAACACTTTTAAAAACCAAGAAGAAGTAATGAGACATAAACTTATGGGGATTTCTCCTGGCAAATTCCATTCTAATTTAAAACCTAGGACAATGACTTCCAGAAAGGCTCTGCTGCCCTAGTACCCAGATTGGGGAATGGAGAAATGCTACCTCCTTGTGGCCGTTTCCCATAACAGCAGCTTTGAACCCACTGCAAAAGGTCACTAAATTTTCACCAACTTGCAGTTCTGTAAATGACCCCTGCCCTCCAGAAAATTTCTGGGGTCAAAAATCGACCAAAAACTTCAAAAGAGGGCAACCTTCGAAGAAGACAATTTCAAGAGCTATATTGTACTCACGGTTTTTTTCTTTTAAGAGAAAAGAAAAAGGCGTAGGAATATGATGAATTGTAAAAACTTTAATGACATGCATACCCATATTACAAAAACCTATCAGCTCAGAGCAGTCAGAATGGCCATTAGGAAAAATGCTGCAAAAAATAAACGGTGAAGGGAGTGTGGAGAAATGCGTACCCTAGGTTGTAAGGGGGTCATGTAAAGACCCACTAATGAAAACACAAGGTAGGTGCTTTGAAAAGGGAAACATTGAGCTACCATTCAATCAATCACAACCACTGCTTGACCTATCACCTGAGAAAATGAGAATCAAAAAGTCACAGGCTGGCAAACCTGTACGCCAGCAAGATTTACCATAGCCAGCACTTGGAAGCAATGAAAATGTCCATCAACCGAGGAATGCACCAAGAAGAACTGGTCCGCGTACACAATGGAATATTACTCTAATAATAAATATAAATTAAATTTAAAAACAAACAAAAGCAAGGAGACATCAACATTTGTGGGTTTATCCGGGCACATTGCACTCTAATTTATAACCGAAGAACACCACTGGCCGGTAGGTCTGTTTCCCTAGTACCAGCAAGGGGAACGTAGAAAGGCTGCCGCTCTCTGGCCGTTACCTGCAAAAGCAGGTTTAAAGCCTGAGCTAATGGTCACTTCATATGAACAAGTACTGCAGGGCTGTAAATGAAACCTGCCCTCAAAGTGTCTTGAGGGAGATGATGGCCAAAATATTTCAAATGGTGACACATACTTTAAGAAAACACTTTGAAGAAATAAGCTCTAATCACAGCCGGGAATATAAAAAAAGGACATGCCTTAAAGCTCAATTTCAACGCATTATGAGACACATGCAAATTCAACCACAAAGAGGTATCAGCTCACACCACTCAGAATAACCATCAGCAAAAACTACAAAGAATAAATCCTGAAGGAGCTGGGAAGAAATACATACCCTCCACTTTAAGTGGGACGTAACCTGGAAAGAGCCACTAAGGAGAACAGAATAGAGGTGCCTTTAAAAGGTAAACATTGAGCTACCATATGATCCAGCAGACCTATTCCTGGACCTATAAACTAAGAAGACAGAATTGGAAGGACACAGGCACGCAAATCTGCATTGCATAGTATTACAATAGCCAAGATATGGAAGTAACCGAAAAGTCCACCGACAGATGGGTGGACAAAGAAGAACTGTTACCTGTACAGATGGAATATGAGCTAGTGGAAAAAATGAAACAATGCCATTTCCAGCACCATAGATGAGTCTAGAAGTAATCACGCAACTTGGAGTAAGTGAGAAAGCGAAAAACACATATCCTATCGTATCACATATAGGTGTTACCTAAAAAATGATACAAAGATATTTCCACAGAGAAACACTTTCATAGATTCATGAAAAAACTTATGGTTCACCAAATGGACAGGTGTGAGGATTGGATTCATTACCATATTGAGGTTAACAGAGAGCTACAAACACATGTGAAATATAGAATCACCAAAGACCTACGCAATACCAAGAGAAGACTACTCAACATTGTGTCATAACCTACATGGGAAAAGGATCCGAAGAAGAATAGATATATGTATATGTGTGAAAGAACCACATCTTGCACACCTAGAACAAACAAAACATTGTAATCAAGTTTGCTGTGAGAAAAAATAAAAATTAAGTTAAAAATACCAACAAGAAGTAAGGAGACATAAACTTAAAGGGCTTTTTCCTCGCACATTCCATTCTAATTTACAACCTAGAACACCACTTCCAGTAAGGCTCTGTTGCCCTAGTAACCAGATTTGGTAAAGGAGAAATGCTGCCGCCTTGTGGCCGATTCCCGCAAGAGCAGCTTTTAACCCACAGCTAATGGTCACTTACCATTCACAAGGACTCAGGGCTGTAAAGGACACCTGCCCTCAAAATTGTGCTGAGGTAGGGAGTGGATAAAAAAATTCAAAACAGGCAAAATGTTCACGAAGATAGTATGAAGAGGTAAGTTTTACTCACTCTCTTTTTAAAGAAAGGAAAATGGATAAAAGCTCAGCCTCAGGAAGAATTAGACTCATGCAATCTAATCTACAAAAAGTTTTCAACTCACACCAGTCGACTGACCATTGGCAAAAAGTCTACAAACAATAAATGCTGAAGAGGTTTTAGAGAACTGTGTACCCTCTAGCTGCTGGTGAGATGTAAAAGGGTTAAACGCTAATAATGAGAACAGAAAGGAGCTGCGTTGAAAAGGAAAAATTGAGGTACCATTCAATCCAGCAGGCGCACCAAAGGGCCTGTCACCTGAGAAGACCAGAATGGAGAAGACCCGGGCTGCAAAAGCTGCACTGCAGCCTTTTTCACAATAGACAAGACAGTGAAGCAACCAAAATGTCCATCAGCAGATGAAAGGATAAAGAAGAAGTGGTCCATGTACACAATGAATACTAGCCATGGAAAACAATGAAAAACTGCTCTTTGAGGCACCATAGATCATCTTGGAGATAATCACAGAACATGAGGTAAGTCGGAAAGCAAAAGTCCTATATCCTATGATATCACTTATAGGCGTTATCTAATAACTGACACAAATGAACATATTTCCACAGAGAAAGTCAATTACAGACTTATTAAAAAAAACTATGCTTATCTAAAAGGAAAGGTGGGGGGAATGGATACATGAAAATTAGCGTTACCATATGTATACAAATACATATAATATACATATATCAAAAAGACCGACCATATAGCAAGGAAGGATTACGGAACACTCTGTAATAATTTACACGGGAAGAGGATCTCTACATAAATAGTTATATAGAATATGTAGATGAACCAGAGTGTGTACACCTTGGACAAGCAACCTTCTAAACTTTACCCCAATTGAAAAAATTAAAACAACGAACTAGGAGTAATGAGACATAAACTTATGGGGGGTTTTCCTGGCGCATTCCATCCAAATTGAAAACCTAGGCAGACAACTTCCAGAACGGCTCTGCTGCCCTAGTACCCAGATTGGGGAATCGAGAAATGCTGCATCCTTGTGGCCGTTTCCCACAACAGCAGCTTTGAACCCACTGCAAAAGGTCACTAATTATTCACCAATTGCAGGTCTGTAAATGACACCGGCCCTCCAAAAAATACTGAGGTCGAAAATCGAACAAAAATTTCTAGAGTGCAACCTTCCAAAAAGAAAATTTGAAGAGGTATATTATACTCACACTTTTTTTCTTTTTTCTTTTAACAGAAAAGAAAAAGGCGTGGAAAAATGATGAACTGTAGGAATTTTTACAGACATGTAAACCCAAATTACAAAAACCTATCAGCTCACACCAGTCAGAATGGCCATCAACAAAAATGCTGCAAACAAGAAATGCTGACGTGATTGTGGAGAAATGCGTACCCTCGATTCTAAGGGGGACGTGGTAAGAGCCACTAATGAAAGCACAATTGAGGTGCCTTGAAAAGGTAAACGTTGAGCTACCATACCAGTCAATCAATCATACCCACTGCTGGGTCTATCACCTGAGAAAAGGAAAATCAAAAATCACAGGCTGGCAATCCTGCACTCCAGCATATTTACCGTAGGCAACACTTGGAAGCAACGAAAATGTCCATCAACAGAGGAATGCACCAAGAAGAAGTGGTCCATGTACACAATGGAATATTAGCCATGAAAAACATTGAAGCACTGCTCTTTGAGGCACCATAGATGAGCCTGGAGATAATCACAAAACATGAAGTAGGTCGGAAAGCAAAACACTTATATCCTATATTATCACTTATGGCATTATCTAATAACTGGCACAGATGAACATATTTCCAAAGAGAAAGACACTCACAGGCTTAGAAAACAAACTATGCTCATCTGAAAGGAAAGGAGGGGGAAAATTGAGAAATGAAGATTAGTGTTACTATACATATACAAATACATGTTTTGTACATGTATCAAAAAGACCGAACATATAGCAAGGGAGGTCGACGGAACACTGTAATATTTTACATGGGAAGAGGATCTGTACATTAATAGACATACATAATGTACAAATGAACCAGATTGTGTACACCTAGGACAAACAATATTCTAAACTTTACCCAGATTAAAAAACTTTTAAAAACCAAGAAGAAGTAATGAGACGTAAACTTATGGGGATTTCTCCTGGCAAATTCCATTCTAATTTACAACCTAGGACAATGACTTCCAGAAAGGCTCTGCTGCCCTAGTACCCAGATTGGGGAATGGAGAAATGCTACCTCCTTGCGGCCGTTTCCCACAACAGCAGCTTTGAACCCACTGCAAAAGGTCACTAAATTTTCACCAACTTGCAGTTCTGTAAATGACACCTGCCCTCCAGAAAATTACTGGAGTCAAAAATCGACCAAAAAATTCAAAAGAGGGCAACCTTCGAAGAAGACAATTTCAAGAGCTATATTGTACTCACGGTTTTTTCTTTTAAGAGGAAAGAAAAAGGCGTAGGAATATGATGAATTGTAAAAAATTTAATGACATGCATACCCATATTACAAAAACCTATCAGCTCACAGCAGTCAGAATGGCCATTAGGAAAAATGCTGCAAAAAATAAACGGTGAAGGGATTGTGGAGAAATGCGTACCCTCGGTTGTAAGGGGGGGGCATGTAAAGAGCCACTAATGAAAACACAGTGTAGGTGCTTTAAAAAGGGAAACATTGATCTACCAGTCAATCAATCACAACCACTGCTTGGCCTATCACCTGAGAAAATGAGAATCAAAAAGTCACAGGCTGGCAAACCTGTACGCCAGCAAGATTTACCATAGCCAGCACTTGGAAGCAATGAAAATGTCCATCAACCGAGGAATGCAGCAAGAAGAAGTGGTCCACGTACACAATGGAATATTAGTCTAATAATAAATATAAGTTAAATTTAAAAACAAACAAAAGCAAGGAGACATCAACATTTGTGGGTTTATCCGGGCACATTGCACTCTAATTTATAACCGAAGAACACCACTGGCCGGTAGGTCTGTTTCCCTAGTACCAGCAAGGGGAACGTAGAAAGGCTGCCGCTCTCTGGCCGTTACCTGCAAAAGCAGGTTTAAAGCCTGAGCTAATGGTCACTTCATATGAACAAGTACTGCAGGGCTTTAAATGAAACCTGCCCTCAAAATGTCTTGAGGGAGATAATGGCCAAAATATTTCAAATGGTGACACATACTTTAAGAAAACACTTTGAAGAAATAAGCTCTAATCACAGCTGGAAAACTAAAAAGGACATATCTTAAAGATCAATTTCAACGCATTATGAGACACATGCAAATTCAACCACAAAGAGGTATCAGCTCACACCACTCAGAATAACCATCAGCAAAAACTACAAAGAATAAATCCTGAAGGAGCTGGGAAGAAATACATACCCTCCCCTTTAAGTGGGACGTAACCTGGAAAGAGCCACTAAGGAGAACAGAATAGAGGTGCCTTTAAGAGGTAAACATTGAGCTACCATATGATCCAGCAGACCTATTCCTGGACCTATAAACTAAGAAGACAGAATTGGAAGGACACAGGCACGCAAATCTGCATTGCATAGTATTACAATAGCCAAGATATGGAAGTAACCAAAGAGTCCACCGACAGATGGGTGGACAAAGAAGAACTGCTACCTGTACAGATGGAATATGAGCTAGTGAAAAAAATGAAACAATGCCATTTCCAGCACCATAGATGAGTCTAGAAGTAATCACGCAACTTGGAGTAAGTGAGAAAGCGAAAAACACATATCCTATCGTATCACATATAGGTGTTACCTAAAAAATGATACAAACAAAGATATTTCCACAGAGAAACACTTTCATAGATTCATGAAAAAACTTATGGTTCACCAAATGGACAGGTGTGAGGATTGGATTCATTACCATATTGAGGTTAAGAGAGCTACAAACACATGTGAAATATAGAATCACCAAAGACCTACGCAATACCAAGAGAAGACTACTCAACATTGTGTCATAACCTACATGGGAAAAGGATCCGAAGAAGAATAGATATATGTATATGTGTGAAAGAACCACATCTTGCACACCTAGAACAAACAAAACATTGTAATCAAGTTTGCTGTGAGAAAAAATAAAAATTAAGTTAAAAATACCAACAAGAAGTAATGAGACATAAACTTAAAGGGCTTTTTCCCCGCACATTCCATTCTAATTTACAACCTAGAACACCACTTCCAGTAAGGCTCTGTTGCCTTAGTAACCAGAATTGGTAAAGGAGAAATGCTGCCGCCTTGTGGCCGATTCCCGCAAGAGCAGCTTTTAACCCACAGCTAATGGTCACTTACCATTCACAAGGACTCAGGGCTGTAAAGGACACCTGCCCTCAAAATTGTGCTGAGGTAGGGAGTGGATAAAAAAATTCAAAACAGGCAAAATGTTCACGAAGATAGTATGAAGAGGTAAGTTTTACTCACTCTCTTTTTAAAGAAAGGAAAATGGATAAAAGCTCAGCCTCAGGAAGAATTAGACTCATGCAATCTAATCTACAAAAAGTTTTCAACTCACACCAGTCGACTGACCATTGGCAAAAAGTCCACAAACAATAAATGCTGAAGAGGTTTTAGAGAACTGTGTACCCTCTAGCTGCTGGTGAGATGTAAAAGGGTTAAACGCTAATAATGAGAACAGAAAGGAGCTGCGTTGAAAAGGAAAAATTAAGGTACCATTCAATCCAGCAGGCGCACCAAAGGGCCTCTCACCTGAGAAGACCAGAATGAAGAAGACCCGGGCTGCAAAAGCTGCACTGCAGCCTTATTCACAATAGACAAGACAGTGAAGCAAACAAAATGTCCATCAACAGATGAAAGGATAAAGAAGAAGTGGTCCATGTACACAATGAATACTAGCCATGGAAAACAATGAAACACTGCTCTTTGAGGCACCATAGATGATCTTGGAGATAATCACAGAACATGAGGTAAGTCAGAAAGCAAAAGTCCTATAACCTATAATAACACTTATAGGTGTTATCTAATAACTGACACAAATGAACATATTTCCACAGAGAAAGTCAATCACAGACTTATTAAAAAAAACTATGCTTATCTAAAAGGAAAGGTGGGGGGAATGGATACATGAAGATTAGCGTTACCATATGTATACAAATACATATTATATACATATATCAAAAAGACCGACCATATAGCAAGGAAGGATTACGGAACACTCTGTAATAATTTACACGGGAAGAGGATCTCTACATAAATAGGTATATAGAATATGTAGATGAACCAGAGTGTGTACACCTTGGACAAGCAACCTTCTAACCATTACCCCAATTGAAAAAATTAAAACAATGAACTAGGAGTAATGAGACATAAACTTATGGGGGGTTTTCCTGGCACATTCCATCCAAATTGAACACCTAGGCAGACAACTTCCAGAACGGCTCTGCTGCCCTAGTACCCAGATTGGGGAATCGAGAAATGCTGCATCCTTGTGGCCGTTTCCCACAACAGCAGCTTTGAACCCACTGCAAAAGGTCACTAATTATTCACCAATTGCAGGTCTGTAAATGACACCGGCCCTCCAAAAAATACTGAGGTCGAAAATCGAACAAAAATTTCTAGAGTGCAACCTTCCAAAAAGAAAATTTGAAGAGGTATATTATACTCACACATTTTTTCTTTTTTCTTTCAACAGAAAAGAAAAAGGCGTGGAAAAATGATGAATTGTAGGAATTTTTACAGACATGTAAACCCAAATTACAAAAACCTATCAGCTCACACCAGTCAGAATGGCCATCAACAAAAATGCTGCAAACAAGAAATGCTGACGTGACTGTGGAGAAATGCGTACCCTCGATTCTAAGGGGGACGTGGTAAGAGCCACTAATGAAAGCACAATTGAGGTTCCTTGAAAAGGTAAACGTTGAGCTACCATACCAGTCAATCAATCATACCCACTGCTGGGTCTATCACCTGAGAAAAGGAAAATCAAAAATCACAGGCTGGCAATCCTGCACCCCAGCAATATTTACCATAGGCAACACTTGGAAGCAACGAAAATGTCCATCAACAGAGGAATGCACCAAGAAGAAGTGGTCCATGTACACAATGGAATATTAGCCATGGAAAACATTGAAGCACTGCTCTTTGAGGCACCTTAGATGAGACTGGAGATATTCACAAAACATGAAGTAGGTCGGAAAGCAAAAGACCTATATCCTATATTATCACTTATGGCATTATCTAATAACTGGCACAGATGAACATATTTCCAAAGAGAAAGACACTCACAGGCTTAGAAAACAAACTATGCTCATCTGAAAGGAAAGGAGGGGGGAAATTGAGAAATGAAGATTAGTGTTACTATACATATACAAATACATATTATATACATGTATCAAAAAGACCGAACATATAGCAAGGGAGGTCGACGGAACACTGTAATATTTTACATGGGAAGAGGATCTGTACATTAATAGACATACATAATGTACAAATGAACCAGATTGTGTACACCCAGGACAAACAATATTCTAAACTTTACCCAGATTAAAACACTTTTAAAAACCAAGAAGACGTAATGAGACATAAACTTATGGGGATTTCTCCTGGCAAATTCCATTCTAATTTACAACCTAGGACAATGACTTCCAGAAAGGCTCTGCTGCCCTAGTACCCAGATTGGGGAATGGAGAAATGCTACCTCCTTGTGGCCGTTTCCCACAACAGCAGCTTTGAACCCACTGCAAAAGGTCACTAAATTTTCACCAACTTGCAGTTCTGTAAATGACACCTGCCCTCCAGAAAATTTCTGGGGTCAAAAATCGACCAAAAAATTCAAAAGAGGGCAACCTTCGAAGAAGACAATTTCAAGAGCTATATTGTACTCACGGTTTTTTCTTTTAAGAGGAAAGAAAAAGGCGTAGGAATATGATGAATTGTAAAAAATTTAATGACATGCATACCCATATTACAAAAACCTATCAGCTCACAGCAGTCAGAATGGCCATTAGGAAAAATGCTGCAAAAAATAAACGGTGAAGGGAGTGTGGAGAAAGGCGTACCCTCGGTTGTAAGGGGGGGGCATGTAAAGAGCCGCTAATGAAAACACAGTGTAGGTGCTTTGAAAAGGGAAACATTGAGCTACCAGTCAATCAATCACAACCACTGCTTGGCCTATCACCTGAGAAAATGAGAATCAAAAAGTCACAGGCTGGCAAACCTGTACGCCAGCAAGATTTACCATAGCCAGCACTTGGAAGCAATGAAAATGTGCATCAACCGAGGAATGCACCAAGAAGAAGTGGTCCACGTACACAATGGAATATTACTCTAATAATAAATATAAATTAAATTTAAAAACAAACAAAAGCAAGGAGACATCAACATTTGTGGGTTTATCCGGGCACATTGCACTCTAATTTATAACCGAAGAACACCACTGGCCGGTAGGTCTGTTTCCCTAGTACCAGCAAGGGGAACGTAGAAAGGCTGCCGCTCTCTGGCCGTTACCTGCAAAAGCAGGTTTAAAGCCTGAGCTAATGGTCACTTCATATGAACAAGTACTGCAGGGCTGTAAATGAAACCTGCTCTCAAAGTGTCTTGAGGGAGATAATGGCCAAAATATTTCAAATGGTGACACATACTTTAAGAAAACACTTTGAAGAAATAAGCTCTAATCACAGCTGGAAAAATAAAAAGGACATGTCTAAAAGCTCAATTTCAACGCATTATGAGACAGATGCAAATTCAACCACTAAGAGGTATCAACTCACACCACTCAGAATAACCATCAGCAAAAACTACAAACAATAAATGTTGAAGGTGCTGGGAAGAAATGCGTACCTTCAACTTTATGTGGGACGTAACCTGGAAAGACCCACTAAAGAGAACAGAATAGAGGAGGCTTTAAAAGGTAAACATTGAGCTACCATATGATCCAGCAGACCTATTCCTGGACCTATAAACTAAGAAGACAGAATTGGAAGGACACAGGCACACAAATCTGCATTGCATAGTATTACAATAGCCAAGATATGGAATAACCAAAAAGTCCACCGACAGATGGGTGGACAAAGAAGAACTGCTATATGTACAGATGGAATATGAGCTTGTGAAAAAATGAAACAATGCCATTTGCAGAACCATAGATGAGTCTAGAAATAATCACGCAACTTGGAGTAAGTGAGAAAGCGAAGGACACATATTCTATCATATCACATATAGGTGTTACCTAAAGAATGATACAAAAAAAGATATTTCCACAGAGAAACACTATCATAGATTCATTAAAAAAACTTATGGTTCACCAAATGCAAAGGTGTGAGGATTGGATACATTACCATATTGAGGTTAACAGAGAGATACAAACACATGTGAAATATAGAATCACCAAAGACCTACGCAATACCAAGAGAAGACTACTCAACATTGTGTCATAACCTACATGGGAAAAGGATCCGAAGAAGAATAGATATATGCATATGTGTGAAAGAACCACATCTTGCACACCTAGAAGAAACAAAACATTGTAATCAAGTTTGCTGTGAGAAAAAATAAAAATTAAGTTAAAAATACCAACAAGAAGTAATGAGACGTAAACTTAAAGGGCTTTTTCCTCGCACATTCCATTCTAATTTACAACCTAGAACACCACTTCCAGTAAGGCTCTGTTGCCCTAGTAACCAGATTTGGTAAAGGAGAAATGCTGCCGCCTTGTGGCCGATTCCCGCAAGAGCAGCTTTTAACCCACAGCTAATGGTCACTTACCATTCACAAGGACTCAGGGCTGTACAGGACACCTGCCCTCAAAATTGTGCTGAGGTAGGGAATGGATAAAAAAAATTCAAAACAGGCAAAATTTTCAAGAAGATAGTATGAAGAGGTAAGTTTTACTCACTCTCTTTTTAAAGAAAGGAAAATGGATAAAAGCTCCACCTCAGGAAGTATTAGACTCATGCAGTATAATCTACAAAAAGTTTTCAACTCACAGCAGTCGACTGACCATTGGCAAAAAGTCTACAATCAATAAATGCTGAAGAGGTTTTAGAGAACTGTGTACCCTCTAGCTGCTGGTGAGATATAAAAGGGTTAAACGCTTATAATGAGAACAGAAAGGAGCTGCGTTGAAAAGGAAAAATTGAGGTACCATTCAATCCAGCAGGCGCACCAATGGGCCTCTCACCTGAGAAGACCAGAATGAAGAAGACCCGGGCTGCAAAAGCTGCACTGCAACCTTTTTCACAATAGACAAGACAGTGAAGCAACCAAAATGTCCATCAACAGATGAAAGGATAAAGAAGAAGTGGTCCATGTACACAATGAATACTAGCCATGGAAAACAATGAAACACTGCTCTTTGAGGCACCATAGATGATCTTGGAGATAATCACAGAACATGAGGTAAGTCGGAAAGCAAAAGTCCTATATCCTATGATATCACTTATAGGTGTTATCTAATAACTGATACAAATGAACATATGTCCACAGAGAAAGTCAATCACAGACTTATTAAAAAAAACTATGCTTATCTAAAAGGAAAGGTGGCGGGAATGGATAAATGAAGATTAGCGTTACCATATGTATACAAATACATATTATATACATATATCAAATAGACCGACCATATAGCAAGGAAGGTTTACGGAACACTCTGTAATAATTTACACGGGAAGAGGATCTCTATATAAATAGGTATATAGAATATGTAGATGAACCAGAGTGTGTACACCTTGGACAAGCAACATTCTAACCATTACCCCAATTGAAAAAATTAAAACAACGAACTAGGAGTAATGAGACATAAACTTATGGGGGGTTTTCCTGGCACATTCCGTTCAAATTTACAACCTAGGCAAACGACTTCCAGAACGGCTCTGCTGCCCTAGTACCCAGATTTGGGAATGGAGAAATGCTGCATCTTTGAGGCCATTTCCCACAACAGCAGCTTTAAACCCACTGCAAAAGGTCACTAAATCTTCACCAATTGCAGTTCTGTAAATGATACCTGCCCTCTAAAAAATACAGAGGTCGAAAATCGAACAAAAAATTCTAGAGTGCAACCTTCCAAAAAGTAAATTTGAAGAGGTATATTATACTCACACTTTTTTTCTTTTTTCTTTTAACAGAAAAGTAAATGGCGTGGAAAAATGATGAATTGTAGGAATTTTTACAGACATGTAAACCCAAATTACAAAAACCGGTCAGCTCACACCAGTCAGAATGGCCATCAACAAAAATGCTGCAAACAAGAAATGCTGACGTGATTGTGGAGAAATGCGTACCCTCGATTCTAAGGGGGACGTGGTAAGAGCCACTAATGAAAGCACAATTGAGGTTCCTTGAAAAGGTAAACGTTGAGCTACCATACCAGTCAATCAATCATACCCACTGCTGGATCTATCACCTGAGAAAAGGAAAATCAAAAATCACAGGCTGGCAATCCTGGACTCCAGCAATATTTACCATAGGCAACATTTAGAAGCAACGAAAATATCCATCAACAGAGAAATGCACCAAGAAGAAGTGGTCCATGTACACAATGGAATATTCGCCATGGAAAACATTGAAGCACTTCTCTTTGAGGCACCATAGATGAGCCTGGAGATAATCCCAAAACATGAGGTCGATCGGAAAGCAAAAGACCTATACCCTCTGATATCACCTATGGTGTTATCTAATAACTGACAGAAATAAACATATTTCCAAAGAGAAAGACACTCACAGGCTTAGAAATCAAACTCTGCTCATGTAAAAGGAAAGGTGGGGGCAATGGTTAAATGAAGATTAGTGTTACTATACATATATAAATACATATTATATATATTTATCAAAAAGCCAGACCATATATTAAGGGGGGGTCTACGGAACACTCTGTAATATTTTACATGGGAAGAGGATCTGTACATGAATAGACGTATATAATGTATAAATGAACCAGACTGTGTACACTTAGGACAAACAATATTCTAATCTTAACCCCGATTTTAAAAATTTTAAAAACCAAGAAGAATTAATGAGACATAAACATATGGGGCTATCTTCTGGCACATTCCATTCTAATTTACAACCTAGGAACATGACTTCCAGAAAGGCTCTTGCCCTAGTACCCAGATTTGGGAATGGAGAAATGCTACCCCATTGTAGCCGTTTCCCACAACAGAAGCTTTAAACCCATTGCTTAAGGTCACTAAGTATTCAGATAACCGCAGGCCTGTAAATGACACCTACCCTCCAAAACAATCCTGGGGTTGAAAATTGACCAAAAAATTCAAATGAGGGCAACGTTCCAAGAAGACACTTTCAAGAGCTATATTGTACTCACACTTTTTTCTTTTTTTTTTAAACAGAAAAAAAAGGTGTGGAAAACTGATGAATTTTAGAAATTTTAATGACATGAATACCCATATTACAAAAACCTATCAGCTCACAGCAGTCAGAATGGCCATTAGGAAAAATGTTGCAAAAAATAAATGCTGAAGGGAGTGTGGAGAAATGCGTACCCTCGGTTGTAAGGGGGAGCATGTAAAGAGCCACTAATGAAAACACAATGTAGGTGCTTTGAAAAGGGAAACATTGAGCTACCAGTCAATCAGTCACAACCACTTCTGGGCCTATCACCTGAGAAAATGAAAATCAAAAAGTCACAGGCTGGCAATCCCGCACTCCAGCACTATTTACCATAGCCAACACTTGGAAGCAACAAAAATGTCCATCAACCGAGGAATGCACCAAGATGAAGTGTTCCATGTACACAATGGAATATTACTCCAATAATCAATATAAATTAAATCTAGAAAACAAAGCAAAAGTAAGGAGACGTCAGCATTTGTGGGTTTATCCGGGCACATTGCACTCTAATTTATAACCGAGGGCCACCAGTGGCCAGAAGGTGTGTTTCCCTAGTTACCAGAGTGGGGAACATAGAAAGGCTGCCGCCTTCTGGCCGTTACCTGCAAAAGCAGCTTTAAAGCCTGTGCTAATGGTCACTTCATATGAACAAGTACTGCAGGGCTGTAAATGAAACCTGCCCTCAAAATGTCTTGAGGGAGGTAATGGCCAAAAAATTTCAAAATGTGACACATACTTTAAGTAAACACTTTGAAGAACTAAGCTGTAATCACAGTTTGATAAATAAAAAGGACATGCTTTAAAGCTCAATTTCAACAGATTTTGGGACACATGCAAGTTCAACAACAAAGAGGTCTCAGCTCGTACCTGTCAGAATAACCATCAGCAATAAAACTACAAACAATATATACTGAAGGTGTTTTGGAGAAATGCATACCCTCAACTTTAAGTTGGACGTAACCTGGAAAGAGCCACTAATGAGAACTGAATGGTGGTGCCTTTAAAACGTACACACTGAGCTACCATATGATACAGCAAGCCCACTCCTTGGCCTATAACATAGGAAGATAGATCTGCAAAGACACAGGCAAGCAAATGTGCATTGCAGCAGTATTACAATAGCCAAGACATGGAGACAACCAAAAAGTCCATCAAGAGTTGCGTTGCCAAAGAAGAACTGGTTCATGTACAGATGGAATATTAGCCAGGGAAAAAAATGAAACAAGGCCATTTGCAGCACCATGTATGATTCTTGAGGTAATCAGGCAAATTGTACTAAGTCAGAAAACAAAAGACACATATCCTATAATATCACTTACAGGTCTTAGCTAAAAATTGATACCAATGAAGATATTTCCACAGAGAAATGCAATCACAGATTCATTAAAGAAACTTATGTTTCATCAAATGGAAAGGTGTGAGGATTGGATACATTAGGATATTGGGGTTAACATAGATATAGAAACACATGTGAAATATGTAATCACCAAAGACCTACGTAATACCAAGAGAAGATTACTCAACATTGTGTCATAACCTACATGGGAAAATGATCCAAAGAAGAATAGATATATGTATATGTTTAAAAGAACCACATCTTGCACACCTAGAAGAAACAAAACATTTTAATCAAATTTGCTCTGATAAAAAATAAAAATTAAATTAAAAAAAGAACAAGAAGTAATGAGACATAAACTTAAGGGGCTTTTTGCTGGCACATTGCATTCTAATTTACAACCAGAACATGACTTCCATTAAGGCTCTGTCATCACTAATAAAGCAGTTTTATAAGCAATGTTGAAGATAGCTTAAAAGAAGTCTCACTAATTATTGATAGTAGCAAGAAAACAAAGTAAAGTAAAAATCTCACTGCAAAAAGTATACATAGAGTGAGGATAGTAGGTCAAACACTTATTACACTTCTGTAAAGAATAAAAGACAACAATAGTATGTTTTTTTTAAAAAAAGAAAGGGCCGAAATAAATCTGAAATGAAAGAGGTGATGTTACAACAGACCCCACAGAAATACAAAGTATCCTAAGATACACACAGGGTAACTCAGGGCTCAGACTGGACAGAGCCCACTCTCCAGTCCCCTTTACATGACTTACAGGAGCCTCAGGAACTGAGGAGGGGGTCCCTGAGGAGAGGCTCAAGATAGAATATGGTAGGCATTAACATGGCTCCATTCATCTTAAACATGCCTGAACTACATTCACACGAGATGATTTTGTCCTGTATGTACATTGGCACCTCTAGTCGGAACTGCAGATCTTTGGCTTCATCACCTCTACTGAGAGCTTTAGCTTCACCTGCTGTGGACCGTCTCCTATAGGATTTCTAGAACCACCAAACATCGAAGCTTCACAGGACCCAGAGTCTATGCGACTCCACGCAGAGTCTCAGAGTCTCAACTCCACTCAGATACTCCACTCTTGGAGGGCACACACAAAGTAATGTGCACATCAGGGCCCAGGGGAAAGAGCAGTGACCCCGTAGGAGAATGACCAGAACTACCTGATAGTTTTAGAGGGTCTCCTGCAGAGGCAGGTGGTGGCTGTGGCTGTGGCTCACCGTGAGGACAACGACACTGGCAGCAGAAGTTCTGGGAAATACTCCTTGGTGTGAGCCCTCCCAGAGTCCGCCATTAGCCCCACCAAGAGCAAGGTAGGCTCCAGTGCTGGGTTGCCTCAGGCCAAACAACCAACAGGGAGGTAACCCAGCCCCATGGATCAGCAGACAAGCAGATTAAACTTTTTATTAAAGTTTTATTTAATCTGCAGACAAGCGGATTAAAGCTCTGCCCACCAAAGCAACACCCAGCTCTACCCACCACCAGTCCCTCCCATCAGGAAGCTTGCACAAGCCTCTAAGATAGACTCATCCACTGGAGAGCAGACAGCAGAAGGAAGAAGAACTACAATTCTGAAGCCTGTGGAAGGAAAACCACATTCACAGAAAGATAGACAAAATGAAAAGGCAGAGGACTTTATACCAGATCAAGGAACAAGATAAAACCCCAGAAAAAAAACGAAATGAGGTGGAGATAGGGAACCTTCCAGAAAAAGAATCAGAATAAAGAGAGTGAAGATGATCCAAGACCTTGGCAAAAGAATGGAGGCAAAATCAAAAAGAATAAAATATCTAGGAATAAACCTACCTAAGGAGACAAAAGACCTGTATGCAGAAAATTATAGGACACTGATGAAAGAAATTAAAGATGATACAAATAGATGGAGAGAGATACCATGTTCTTGGATTGGAAGAATCAACATTGTGAAAAAGACTCTACTACCAAAAGCAATCTACAGATTCAATGCAATCCCTATCAAATTACCACTGGCATTTTTCACAGAACTAGAACAAAAAAATTCACAATTTGTATGGAGACACAAAAGACCCCGAATAGCCAAAGCAATCTTGAGAATGAAAAATGGAGCTGGAGGAATCAGGCTCCCTGACTTCAGACTATATTACAAAGCTAGAGTAATCAAGACAGTTTGGTACTGGCACAAAAACAGAAATATAGATCAATGGAACAGGATAGAAAGCCCAGAGATAAACCCACGCACATATGGTCACCTTATCTTTGATAAAGGAGGCAAGCATATACAATGGAGAAAAGACAGCCTCTTCAATAAGTGGTGCTGGGAAAATTGGACAGGTACATGTAAAAGTATGAAATTAGAACACTCCCTGACACCATACACAAAAATAAACTCAAAATGGATTAAAGACCTAAGTGTAAAGCCAGACACTATCAAACTCTTGGAGGAAAAGATAGGCAGAACACTCTATGACATACATCACAGCAAGATCCTTTTTGACCCAGCTCCTAGAGAAATGGAAATAAACACACAAATAAACAAATGGGACCTAATGAAACTTAAAAGCTTTTGCACAGCAAAGGAAACCATAAACGAGACCAAAAGACAACCCTCATAATGGGAGAAAATATTTGCAAATGAAGCAAATGACAAAGGATTAATCTCCAAGATTTACAAGCAGCTCATGCAGCTCAATAACAAAAAAACAAACAATCCAATCCAAAAATGGGCAGAAGACCTAAATAGACATTTCTCCAAAGAAGATATACAGATGGCCAACAGACACATGAAAGAATGCTCAACATCATTAATCATTAGAGAAATGCAAATCAAAACTACAATGAGGTATCATCTCACACCGGTCAGAATGGCCATCATCAAAAAATCTAGAAACAATAAATGCTGGAGAGGGTGTGGAGAAAAGGGAACACTCTTGCACTGTTGGTGGGAATGTAAATTGATACAGCCACTATGGAGAACAGTATGGAGGTTCCTTAAAAAACTAAAAATAGAACTACCATACGACCCAGCAATCCCACTACTGGGCATATACCCTGAGAAAACCATAGGTCAAAAAGAGTCATGTACCAAAATGTTCATTGCAGCTCTATTTACAATAGCCAGGACATGGAAGCAACCTAAGTGTCCATCATCGGATGAATGGATAAAGAAGATGTGGCACATATATACAATGGAATATTACTCAGCCATAAAAAGAAATGAAGTGGAGGTATTTGTAATGAAGTGGATGGAGTTAGAGTCTGTCATACAGGGTGAAGTAAGTCAGAAAGAGAAAAACAAATACAGTATGCTAACACATATATATGGAATCTAAGGGAAAAAAAAGGTCATGAAGAACCTAGTGGCAGGATGGGAATAAAGACACAGACCTACTAAAGAATGGACTTGAGGATATGGGGAGGGGGAGGGGTGAGATGTGACAGGGTGACAGAGTGTCATGGACATACATACACTACCAAATGTAAAATAGATGGCTAGTGGGAAGCAGCCGCATAGAACAGGGAGATCAGCTCGGTGCTTTGTGACCAACTGGGGGGATGGGATTGGGAGGGTGGGAGGGAGGGAGATGCGGGAGGGAGGAGATATGGGAACGTGTGTATATGTGTAGCTGATTCACTTTGTTATAAAGCAGAAACTAACACACCATTGTGAAGCAATTATACTTCAATAAAGATGTTTTTTTAAAAAACGTAAAAAAAATTAAAAAAAAAAAGAATGGAGGCAAAGATCGAGAAGATGCAAGAAATGCTTAACAAAGACCTAGAAGAATTAAGGAACAAACATCTAGAAGAATTAAAGAACAAACAAACACAGGTGAATAATATAATAACTGAAATGAAAAATACACTAGAAGGAATCAGTAGCAGAATAACTGTGGCAGAAGAACGGATAAGTGACCTGGAAGACAGAAAGGTGGAAATCACTGCCATGGAACAGAATAAAGAAAAAGAATGAAAATAAATGAAGACACCCTAAGAGTCCTCCGGGACAACATTAAATGCAACAACATTCACATTATAGGGGTCCCAGAAGGAGAAGAGAGAGAGAAAGGACGCAAGAATATATTTGAAGAGATTATAGTCAAAAACTTCCCTAGCATGGGAAAAGAAATAGCCACCCAAGTCCAGGAAGCACAGAGAGTCCCAGGCAGGATAAATCAAAGGAGAAAAATGCCAAGACACATAGTAACCAAATTGACAAAAATTAAAGACAAAGAAAAAATATTGAAAGCAACAAGGGAAAAATGACAAATAACATAAAAGGGAACTCCCATAACAGCTGATTTCTCAGCTGAAAATCTACAAGCCAGAAGGGAGTGGCATGATAAATTTAAAGTGATTAAAGGGAAGAACCAACAACCAAGAGTACTCCAGCCAGCAAGGATCTCTTTCAGATTTCATAGAGAAATCAAAAGTCCTACAGACAAGCCAAAGCTAAGAGAATTCAGCACCATGAAACCAGCTCTACACCAAATGCTAAAGGAAATTCTCTAAGTGGGAAACACAAGAGAAGAAAAGGACCCAACAAGACAAACCCGTAACAATTAATAGTAATATACATATCAATAATTACCTTAAACATGAATGGACTAAATGTTCCAACCAAAAGACACAGCCTCTCTGAATGGATACAAAAACAAGACCTATATATATGCTGTCTACAAGAGACCCATTTCAGACCTAGGGACACATACAGACTGAAAGTGAGGCGATGGAAAAATATATTCTATGCAAATGAAAATCAAAAGAAAGCTGGAGTAGCAATACTCATATCAGATAAAATAGACTTTAAAATAAAGAATGTTACAAAAGACAAGGAAAGACACTACATAACAGTCAAGGGATCAATCCAAGAAGAAGATATAACAATTATAAATATATATGTACCCAACATAGGAGCACCTCAATATATAAGGCAACTGCTAACAGCTATAAAAGAGGAAATCGACAGTAACACAATAATAGCGGGGGACTTTAACAGCTCACTTACACCAGTGGAGATCATCCAGAAAGAAAATTAATAAGGAAACACAAGCTTTAAATGACACAATAGACCAGATAGAGTTAACTGATATTTATAGGACATTCCATCCAAAAACAGCAGATTACACGTTCTTCTCAACTGCACATGGAACATTCTCCAGGATAGATCACATCTCGGGTCACAAAAAAGCCTCAGTAAATTAAAGAAAACTGAAATCATATCAAGCAGCTGTTCCGACCACAATGCTATGAGATTAGAAATCAATTACAGGGAAAAATCCGTAAAAAACAAAAAACATGGAGGCTAAACAATACGTTACTAAATAACCAAGAGATCACTGAAGAAATAAAAGAGGAAATCAAAAACTACCTAGAGACAAATGACAACAAAAACACGATGATCCAAAACCTATGGGATGCAGCAAAAGCAGTTCTAAGAGGGAAGTTTATAGCAATACAAGCCTACCTCAAGAAACAAGAAAAATCTCAAATAAACAATCTAACCTTACACTTAGAGGAACTAGAGGAAGAAGAACAAAACCCAAAGTTAGTAGAAGGAAAGGAATCATAAAGATCAGAGCAGAAATAAATGGAATAGAAACAAAGAAAATGAAAGCAAAGATCAATAAAACTAAAAGCTGGTTCTTTGAGAAGATAAACAAAAATGATAAGCCTTTAGCCAGACCCAAGAAAAAGAGGGAGAGGACTCAAATCAACAAAATTAGAAGTGAAAAAGGAGAAGTTACAACAGACACCACAGGAATACAAAGCATCCTAAGAGACTACTACAAGCAACTCTATGCCAATAAAATGGACAACCTGGAAGAAATGGACAAATTCTTAGAAAGGGATAACTTTCCAAGACTGAATCAGGAAGAAATAGAGAATATGAACACACCTATCACAAGCAATGAAATTGAAACTGTGATTAAAAATCTTCCAACAAACAAAAGTCCAGAACCAGATGGCATCACAGGTGAATTCTATCAAATATTTAGAGAAGAGCTAGCACCCAACCTTCTCAAATTCTTCAAAACAATTGCAGGGGAAGGAACACTCCCAAACTCATTCTATGAGACCACCATCACCCTGATACCAAAACCAGACAAAGATACTACAAGGAAAGTAAATTATAGACCAATATCACTGATGAATATAGATGTAAAAATCCTCAACAAAATACTAGCAAACAGAATCGAACAACACGTTAAAAGGATCATACACCATGATCAAGTGGGGTTTATCCCAGGGATGCAAGGATTCTTCAATATACACAAATCAATGTTATACACCATATTAACAAATTGTAGAATAAAACCATATGATCATCTCAATAGATGCAGGGAAAGATTTTGAGAAAATTCAACATCTATTTATGATAAAAACTCTGCAGAGTGTGGGCATAGAGGGAAACTACCTCAACCTTATAAAGGCCATATATGACAAACCCACAGCAAACATCATTCTCAACAGTGAAAAACTGAAAACGTTTCCTCTAAGATCAGGAACAAGATGAGGATGTCCACTCTCACCACTACTATTCAACATAGTTTTGGAAGTCCTAGCCATGGCAATCAGAGAAGAAAAAGAAATAAAAGGAATACAAAAAGGAAAAGAAGAAGTAAAATTGTCACTGTTTGCAGATGACATCATATCATAGATAGAGAATCCTAAAGATGCCACCAGAAAACCACTGGAACTAATCAATGAATTTGGTAAAGTTGCAGGATACAAAATTAATGCACAGAAATTGCTTGCATTCCTATACACTAACAATGAGAGAACAGCAAGAGAAATTAAGGAAACAATTCCATTACCACTGCAACAAAACGAATAAACTACCTAGGAATAAACCTACCTAAGGAAGTAAAAGACCTGTACTCAGAAAACTATAAGACACTGATGAAAGAAATCAAAGATGATATAAACAGATGGAGACATATACCATGTTCTTGGATTAGAAGAATCAATATTGTGAAAATGACTATACTACCCAAAGCAATCTACAGATTCAATGCAATCCCTATCAAAATACCTTTGGCATTTTCTACAGAACTAGAAAAAAAAATCTTAAAATTTGTAGGGAGACACAAAAGACCCCGGATAGCCAAAGCAGCCTTGAGGGGAAAAAAAAAAGAGCTGGAGGAATCAGACTTCCAGACTTCAGACTATATTATAAAGCTACAGTAATCAAGATGTTATGGTACTGACACAAAAACAGAAATATAGATCAATAGAACAGGATAGAAAGCACAGAGATAAACCCACGTACCTATGGTTAACTAATCTATGACAAAGGAGGCAAGGGTATACAATGGAGAAAAGACAGTGTCTTCAGTAGGTGGTGCTGGGAAAACTGGACAGCTACATGTAAAAGAATGAAATTAGAACACTCCCTAACACCATACACAAAAATAAACTCAAAATGGATTAGAGACCTAAATGTAAGACCAGCCACTATAAAACTCTTAGAGGAAAACATAAGCAGAACAGTCTATGACATAAATCACAGCAAGATCCTTTTTGACCCACCTCCTAGGGAAATGGAAATACAAACAAAAATAAAAAAAATGGGACCTAATGAAACTTAAAATCTTTTGCACAGCAAAGGAAAACATAAGCAAGATGAAAAAACAACCATCAGAATGGGAGAAAATATTTTCAAATGAAGCAAATGGCAAAGGATTAATCTCCAAAAAGCAGCTCATGTAGCTCAATATCACAAAACCAAACAACCCAATCCAAAAATGGGCAGAAGACCTAAATAGACATTTCTCCAAAGAAGATATACAGTTTGCCAACAAACACATGAAAGGATGCTGAACATCACTAATCATTAGAGAAAGGCAAATCAAAACTACAGTGAGATATCACCTCACACCAGTCAGAATGGCCATCATCAAAAAATCTACAAACAATAAATGCTGGAGAGGCATTTATTGGAAAAAAGGGAACCCTCTTGCACTGTTGGTGGGAATGTAAATTGATATAGCTACTAGGGAGAACGGGATGGGGGTTCCTTAAAAACTAAAAATAGAACAACCGTACAACCCAGCAATCCCACTACTGGACATTTACCCTGAGAAAACCATAATTCAAAAAGAGTCATGTACCACAATGTTCATTGTAGCTCTATTTACAATAGCCAGGACATGGAAGCAACCTAAGTGTCCATCAACAGATAACTGGATAAAGAAGATGTGGCACATATATACAATGGAACATTATTCAGCCATAAAAAGAAACGAAATTGAGTTATTTGTAGTGAGGTGGATGGATCTAGAGTCTGTCCTACAGAGTGAAGTAAGTCAGAAAGAGAAAAACAAATACCGTATGCTAACACATATATATGGAATCTAAAAGAAAAAGTTTATGAAGAACCTAGGGGCAGGAAAGGATTAAGGACACAGACGTAGAGAAAGGACTTGAGGACACGGGGAGGGGGAAGGGTAAGCTGGGACAAAGTGAGAGAGTGGTATGGACATATATACACTACCAAATGTAAAATTGATAGCTACTGGGAAGCAGCCACATAGCACAGGGAGATCAGCTCGGTGCTTTGTGACCACCTAAAGGGGTGGGATAAGGGAGTGAGAGGGAAGTGCAAGAGGGAGGGGATATGGTGTTATATGTATACGTATAGCTGATTCACTTTTTCATACAGCAGAAACTAACACACAATTGTAAAACAATTATACTCCAATAAAGATGTAAAAGAAAAAAAAAAAGAAGCCCAGAGACAAACCTACACACCTATGGTCCACTAATCTATGACAAAGGAGGCAAGGATATACAATGGAGAAAAGACAGTCTCTTCAATAAGTGGTGCTGGGAAAAATGGACAGCTACATGTAAAAGAATGAAATTAGAACACTCCCTAACACCATACACAAAAAATAAACTCAAAATGGATTAGAGACCGAAATGTTAGACTGGACACTATAAAACTCTTAGAGGAAAACATAGGAAGAATACTCTTTGACATAAATCACAGCAAGATCTTTTTTGATCCACCTCCTAGAGTAATGGAATAAAAAACAAAAATAAACAAATGGGAGCAAATGAAACCTAAAAGCTTTTGAAAAGCAAAGGAAACTACAAAGACGACGAAAAGACAACCCTCAGAATGGGAGAAAATATTTGCAAACGAATCAATGGACAAAGGATTAATCTCCAATATATATAAACAGCTCATGCAGCTCAACAGTAAAAAAACAAACAACCCAATCCAAAAATGGGCAGATGACGTAAATAGACATTTGTCCCAAGAAGACATACAGATGGCCAAGAAGCACATGAAAAGCTGCTCAACATCACTAATTATTAGAGAAATATAAACCAAAACTACAATGAGGTATCACCTCACACAAGTTAGAATGGGCATCATCAGAAAATCTACAGACAACAAATGCTGGAGAGGGTGTGGAGAAAAGGGAACCCTCTTACACTATTTGTGGGAATGTAAATTGATACAGTCACTATGGAGAACAGTATGGAGGTTCCTTAAAAAACTAAAAATAGAATTACCATATGACCCAGCAATCCCACTACTGGGCATATACCCAGAGAAAACCATAATTCAAAAAGACACATTCACCACAATGTTCATTGCAGCACTATTTACAATAGCCAGGTCATGGAAGCAACCTAAATGCCCATAGATAGACAAATGGAAAATATGTGGTACATATGTAAAATGGAATATTACTCAGCCATAAAAAGGAACGAAATTGGGTCATTTGTAGAGACGTGGATAGATCTAGAGACTGTCATACAAAGTGAAGTAAGTCAGAAAAAGAAAAACATATATCGTATATTAACGCATACATGTGGAACCTAGAAAAATGGTACAGATGAACCGGTTTGCAAGGCAGAAATAGAGACACAGATGTAGAGAACAAATGTATGGTCACCAAGGGGGGAAAGAGGCAGGGTGGTGGTGGTGGGATGAATTGCGAGCCTGGGATTGACATGTATACACTTATATGTATAAAATAGATAACCAATAAGAACCTGCTGTATAAAAAAATGAATAAAATAAAATTTAAAAATTTAAAAATATTTAAAAACATAAAACAGAAAAAAAAGTTCTGTCCTTCCCATAGACGTATTTATATGAATGAATTATTTCCATGCTTATATCTATAAATACAAAAAGAGGAATAAAACCTACCTTGAACCAAAAAAGAAAAAAAAAAACAGAACCCACTGGTCATACAGAGGAAATCCCTATCAGGGCACTTGCTCCAGTGGTACACAATTCTGAAGTTGGTCAGAGGTGGGGAATCGTCTCCCATGCAGCCAGCAGCTCCCCCGCAAGGAGCGTCCTCATTGCAAAGCTGGGGGACCGTGAGGAGGCGTCTCTGAGTAAACGTGAGCTGAGCCCCAGGCCAGCTGCTGCTGAACTTTTCCCACCCTTCCCAGGTAAAACACCTGAATGTGTGCAAAGACTTTAAAGCCTAGAGGAAGGGGCTTGGAGTCACACCAGCGACAGCACGCAGGCCGACTTGGTGCATGCAGGCCAGCCAAGACGGTCCTGGCCCCGGGCGCTCTTCTGGAATCTTTCCATTTCCCTGCCTGAGGTACCCCTCCTGTCCCGGCCCCCACTGCTTTTTTCCTTCCTCACCTCTGCCCGGGTAGAAATTCCAGCAGCAGGTATGGGTGACACATCCTCTTCTTTAGCAGGTGGCAGCCCGGCAACTCCTGCAGAAAGTCCAGCAGAGCCCCACTCACACGGGGCCACTCATAGAGCCGTAGGCGCTACTCCCTCCCACCAGCACAACCCCGAGACTGCTGACGGGGCAGAGAATATGGCGTCAGGCACAGCTGCAGAGGCTTTTGCTGCCTGGAGGGGTGTTTATATTGACCTCAACCCAGGCACACCTGGGAAAGGCTGGCCGGCCAGGTCAGGCTGCCCAGGTCAGCCAATCCTCGCCCCTCAGGGGCTCAGAGTTGCAGAAAATGGGCCTTGCTGCACCGGCCAGATCCAAGGAACAGGTGTAGGGTCCCGAGAGTCAGGATAGACAAGGGGCGGCAGCCCTGGCTTGTTTTCTAATCATTTTATCTGGTCCATGAGTGGAAGACAACTTCAAGAAGACCCTCTCCTAATGAGAGGAACCCAGGAGTCAGGGAGAGGAGGGTTGGTGGGTGGAGACAGAGGCCTGGTGCCCCGGCTGCAGTGGAAGCCCCTGGAAGACCAGGCGGAGGGAGGCCGCACAGAGAGAAGCCTAGGGTCACAGACCTGTCGGAGCTGATGTTTGTTAGTTCAAGCCCTGCTCTGAGGTGCTCTGTGTCAGCTCTGAGCGACAGGTGTGCTGGGGGTGCTCTGCAATGAGGACTATGTGCACGGTTCCTGTGTACCCAGTTCTGCCAGGGTACCTGTCCAAGGGAGCTCCATATCCAGGGAGAGGCCTGCCCACGAGAGCCCCATGAGCTGCTGGGTACCTGCCCAGGTGAGCTCCATATCCTGGGAGGGGTCTGCCCACGAGAGCCCCGTGAGCTGCTGGGTACCTGCCCAGGTGAGCTCCATATCCTGGGAGGGGCCTGACCATGAGAGCCCCGTGGGCTGCTGGGTACCTGCACAGGTGAGCTCCATATCCTGGGAGGGGCCTAACCACGAGAGCCCCGTGGGCTGCTGGCTACCTGCACAGGTGAGCTCCATATCCTGGGAGGGGCCTGACCATGAGAGCCCCGTAAAGGTAAAGGACGCCACGACAGTCAGTGAAGCCACAGAGGATATACATCCAGTAGTTCCTAATTCCTACACCCTGCTGGTCATTCTACCATCCACCAGGATATGGTATTCTGTATTAGACTTCAATGATGCCTTCTTCTGTATTCCATCAGTCCCAGAGTCACAAGAAATTTTGGCTGTGAGTGGCACGACTCAACATACAACAAAAACAATACTGCTTGGCCGTCCTGCCCCAGGGGTTCAAAAATTTCCACACCATCTTTGGGGAAACGTTAGCTAAAACCCTAAAAGATCTACCTCTGGAGAAGTGAACCCTCCTTCAATATGCAGACGACATTCTGGGCTTCCCTGATGGCACAGTGGTTGAGAATCTGCCTACCAATGCAGGGGACACAGGTTCGAGCCCTGGTCTGAGAAGATCCCATATGCCGCGGAGCAACTAGGCCCGTGAGCCACAATTACTGAGCCTGCGCGTCTGGAGCCTGTGCTCCACAATAAGAGAGGCTGCGATAGTGAGAGGCCCGCGCACCGCGATGAAGAGTGGCCCCCGCTTGCCGCAACTAGAGAAAGCCCTCGCACAGAAACGAAGACCCAACACAGCCATAAATAATAAATAAACAAATTTAAAAAAAAATGCAGACGACATTCTGATCGCCAGCCCTACTAAGGAGGCCTCTGGACTACCTAGCCAATAAAAGATAGAAGGTGTCCAAGAAAAAGGCTCAAATATCACAGACTAAGGTGACCTGCCTGGGCTTCATTCTCACAGAAGATCGGAGAAGCCCATCCCAGGAAAGGGAAGAAGCCATTTGCAGCCTCACCCTTCCTAAAACTAGAAGACAGCTTAGGGGTTCCTGGGGAGACCGGGGTTTGCTGCATCTGGATCCCTAACTACAGTCTAATACCTGGGCCTCTATATGAAACACTGAAAGGAAAAGATGATGATTCTTTTGAATAGTATCCAGAAGCGGCCTTTCAAGAAAGGAAAGAGCAGTCAATTCAGACCCTTGCCATGGACCTCCCTAATTTAGCTAAACCCTTTGACCTTTATATTCCTGGTCAAAGGCGAATCGCCCTTGGAGTTTTAGTGCAAAAACTGGGACCACTTGAAATGGAACAACGCAAGAATGCCCTCCAGGCATTGGCCAGCCACCCCATCCGACCAGGATACTGGGGGTATCTAAAAACCTGGAAATGAGCAGCCCACAAGGCCAGCTCCCTCCTACGGGTAAAGGACGCCACTTGGTGATCCTAACCACCCACCATGCCCTGAAGTTGCAGGGATCGCTCCGTGGGCACAATGACCTCGAGTGAGGAGGCCCTCCAACTCCAACCTCCAGAGAGACAACCTGGGGCAACAGGCCCCCATGACGACTCGTGTGACCATCACTTGACCTGGAGCTTCTCTCAGAAAACCACAAGAGTGTGCCCCAAAAGAACAGACTATTGCTTGCAGGACTTACTTCACCCAGAGCGGAGCTAATAAACTTGGCAGGGGAACCCTAAATAACGCTGCCACCATAGAAAAGCCTACAGACACCACAGTGACGGCGGCCAATGAGACCAGATGGACTCCTGGTTACTTCAAAAGGGCGGTGACTGAGTGGCCGTCATGGTCCTGGATCACCACCGGCCCTGGACTGTCTGGGAGTTGAGCAGGCAGGGCTCTGACACCTGGTGCTGTTTGTACGTTAATTCAGTGGCTTAACTGAAGAAAGCACAGACTACTGGTCAGAGCATCTAGGCTGGCAGAAACCGTCAGCCTAAGGGGGCCGAACCAATGTGGAGCAGGGTAAAACCGGCCCCCCCAGCGTCCCTGCACATCTCTTTCCTGGACCCTTAAAGGTCATTAGAATCTATAAAACTTCCAACGCTGGTGCTCAGGCAGACGAGCAGTGAGGGAGGAGGCCTGGGGACAATCAACCTCACCTGGAGGCTGCTGGGGAGAAGTCCTGCCCCTCCCCCCGGGTATGAGGACACACAACTCAGCACGAAGCATTTACAGAAGAGGTGTCTGCACCCTCAGCGCCCCAAGAATGTGGAATGGGACAAGAGGCAGAGGAGGGGTTTGTCACTGGCAAAGCCCATTAAAAATTCCTGGGAGATAAAAATAGAATCTGGGCAATAAAATAAAGTCTAACCTTTTTTTCCTTTGTGCTTTTTCTAATTTCACTTGTTCCTAGGTTTCCACAGGCAGAGGTCCCACACCTGGCACTTCAGACCCGATTTCCTAGTGCAAAATGGCTGGGCCGACACCTCAGCTCTCGGGGCCCCGTGCAGACTCCGCCTCATAGAGCCTGAGCTCCAGCCAACCCGGCCCTCGAGAGCTCCGCCCCGTCCCTCCCGCTGACGCTGACGGGATCCCTACACAGCAGCCCGGCCCACAGCCCGCGGGGGAGCGCACGCTCTCACCTCTCCATTCTCTGATCAAAATATAAAGTTTTCCTTTGCTTCTGAACCAAACTCAGTCTCGATCTGTTGGCTCCAATGACACTGGGCAGGGGGACCCTTGTTGGGGCCGACTCTGCAGGATCAGTAACAGAATTTGAGAACATTGTAACTTCAATGAACAGATGTGTGAGCCAAATATTGTAACATCAATGAACAGATGTGTGAGCCAAATATTGTAACTTCAATGAACAGATGTGTGAGCCAAACTGTAATTAACATAGAGCAGTGTATAAGGCTCGTGTAAAATAAGGTATTTCTAACACTTCCATTTGATATTTCCATCACTTTATTATAAGCAAGTTCAGTGGAGGGGTTTGCGTATTTGTCAGGTCAACAGTAGAGAAATGCAGTGATTTCTTTCCAAGGATGCGGATCTACTAATCTTGGCTGAGTTTCAATCTTGTTTTGAATGATTTTCCATTGAAAATGATACCTCTCTTTCAGCTCCTAGATTTCTGAGAAGTATAAAATCTTGTATTTTTTTATTACCAAAGGGGAAAGGTGGGAGGAGGGATAAATTAACAGTTTCGGATTAACATATACACACCACTATGTATAAAATATATCATCAACAAGGAACTGCTGTATAGCACAGGGAACTATACTCAATATTTTGTAATAACCCCTAAGGGGAAATAATCTGAAAAACAATAGATATCTATATCGACATCATCTATCAACTACAGATAAAATGGAACCTAAAGGAGGCCGATGGTGAGCGTTTCTGACCGTGAAGACTACAAACCTCTAAAGTTCGGACTCTGCCTACAGCCCAGTCCCTTAATGAACATACATGTACCAGTAGCTTAAAAATTCCCCAGATTGGGATTCGGGGAGATACTGATTTGAAAAAATCCCTGGTGTTCTCCTAACATACATGGGACCTTTCCTACAGCTAAAACATGCCTGTGACACCCAGAAGATAGTACACGGTTGGATCAGGAAGATTTTGGAAAAGGCACCTCATCTCCTAATCCCCTGGTTGTCGGGTTCACCCTTCCAGCCTCTTTCCTAACATTCTCCAAACGCGAGGATGTCAGCACCTTCAACATCCTGTTGCACAGAGTTTGGAATTTGTCCAGAGGATAAAGGGGAAGGAGGAGAAACAATGAGAGACAAGCCCTAGATGTTCGGACAGGCACAGGTCACTCAAATTTCCCATCAAGAAGAAGAATTAACCACAGGCTCAGCCTGCCCCATGGAACCAGTATAGGGCCTAAAGCAATCCTGCGGTTTTGCAGCCAGCTCAAAAAAAAGCGAGTTGAAAAATGGAGCTCAGGGGTACTGCAATTCACAAACATGCAGAGTTATAAATGATCACTCTCGTCCAAAAATATACTGAGGGAAGGCAATGAAGAGGATTTGAAAGCAAGGCAGAATTGCAGGAAACAGATTTCAGGAGGTAGATTCGAATCGCCTTGAAAGCAGAGGAAAAGCGTTAAAACGTCGACAATGATGCCCTTGGCCAAAGAGGGCATATACCTTTTTTCCTGAATATATTCAGGAAAAAACGCATACGCCCTTTTCGGCCAACAAAGCAACCTGGAAAGGCAAATCAGCGCTACAAAAAAGTCTCGCTTCCCATCGGTCAAAAGGGCCATGTTGAATAAAGTGTCAAAACCAGAAATGCAGGACAGGCCATGGAGAAATGGGAGCCTTGCTACGCTGATGGGCGGGCTGTAAACTGCCAACAGCCACTCTGGAGAAGTGTACGGTGTGTCCTGAAACATCTAAAAATCTCAGCTTAGAGAGCATAGGGCACTTCCACTCATGGGCGTATAAATTGGGAAAACTAAAAATCAGTAAGACACAGGCACCCCAAAGTTTTGGGCTACTCTGTTGACAAGAACCTCCACTTTGTTACACCTTAAATATCCCAGGAAAGAGAAGAATGGATAAAGAAGTTGTGGTCCTTGTGTACAATGGAATATCACTCAGCCATGAAATCAATGTCATAAGGCTAGTAGCAGCATGATGAGTGGATTTAGGTATGACGATTCTAAGTGAAATAAGTCACACAGAAAAAGACACTGATCATAAGATATCACTTATAGAGGGAATGTAAAAACCGCTACCCTTGAACTGAATTAAAAAACAGAACAGAGTCACACGTTTAGAAAACACACTATGGCTGCTTAACGGGAAAGGTGAGGTGGGGTGATGCATAAAACAAGGGTTTCAAATTAGCTCAGATACCGTTCCATAAACCCAATATGTAATAGACAAGACCTACTCTTTGCTCAGTGAACTGGACTCAACACCCCCTCTACACCGCCCAAGAATATGTCTGACTAGTAAGAATCTTAAAACCTATGTATTGATATCGCTCCGTAAGTGCGTCAAGTGGGTATAAAGCGGCATAAACACAGCAGTGAAAAGCAGCTAAACCCCATTCTAAAAATCAATTACTTTTAAAAACCCGTGAAACAAAGACAGTGAAAGAGAGAGAAATTCTTACAAAATTCGTTCAGGGGCTGTGATGCCACCTGGATTGACCATATTTGGACCCACAGCTGATTGAGACATAAGGGTGGACACTCTTGGGGCTGAGAGGTTTTGTGAGGTTGGGTGAGCAAACGCAGACCCTTTAAAGTAATACGGCGTGGTACCCATCCCATGGGTCCCACATCTCCAGGTTCAAGGGCATCGTCCTACATTGAAAACATGCATGAGAAACCCCGAAGATGGTACACCGTGTGATCGGGAAAGGTTTCTAAAACGCACCTCATTTCTCATCTCCTTGTGCTCCGGTTCGCCATTCCAGCCGCTTTACTAGCAATCTCCCTCCTTGGAGAATCAGCACCTTTATCCTCCTGTTCCGTACAGGTTACAATTTGTTCTGAGGATGAACGGGAAGAGGGGGAACCAATGAGACACTAGCTCTAGGTGTTGGGACAGGCACGGGTCACTCTATTTTCCCATCAGGAAGAAGAATTAACCACAGGCTCAGCCTGCCGCCAGGAACTAGAATACGGCCTGAAGCAATACTGCGTTTTTGCGGCCAGCTCCCAAGAAAGCGAGTTGAATAATGGAGCTCAGGGGCACTGCAATTCACAAACCTGCAAAGTTAGAAATGATAACTCTCGTCCACAAATATATGGAGGGAAGGCAACGAAGAGGATTTGAAAGCAAGGCAGAATTGCAGGAAACAGATTTCAGGAGGTAGATTCGAATCGCCTTTAAAGCACAGGAAAAGCGGCAAAACCTCGACAATGATGCCCTTGGCCAAAAAGGGCGTATGCGTTTTTTCCTGAATATACTCAGGAAAAAACGCATACGCCCTTTTTGGCCAACCGAGCAACCTGGAAAGGCAAATCAGCGCTACAAAGAAGTCTCGCTTCCCATCGGTCAAAAGGGCCATGCTGAATAAAGTGTCAAAACCAGAAATGCAGGACAGGCCATGGAGAAATGGGAGCCTTGCTACGATGATGGGTGGGATGTAAATTGCCAACAGCCACTCTGGAGAAGTGTACGGTGTGTCCTGAAACATCTAAAAAACTCAGCTTAGAGAGCATAGGGCACTTCCACTCATGGGCGTATAAATTGGGAAAACTAAAAATCAGCAATACACAGGCACCCCAAAGTTCTGGGCTACTCTGTTGACAAGAACCTCCACATCGTTACACCTTAAATATCCAAGGAAAGAGAAGAAAGGATAAAGAAGTTGTGGTCCTTCTGTACAATGGAATATCACTGAGCCATGAAATCAATGTCATAAGGCTAGTAGCAGCATGATGAGTGGATTTAGTTATGACGATTCTAAGTGAAATATGTCACAAAGAAAAAGACACTGATCATAAGATATCACTTATAGAGGGAATGTAGAAACCGCTACCCTTGAACTGAATTACAAAACAGAACAGAGTCACACGTTTAGACAACACACTATGGCTGCTTAACGGGAAAGGTGAGGTGGGGTGATGCATAAAACAAGGGTTTCAAATTAGCTCAGATACCGTTCCATAAACCCAATATGTAATAGACAAGACCTACTCCTTGCTCAGTGAACTGGACTCAACACCTCCTCTTCACCGCCCAAGAATATATCTGACTAGTAAGAATCTTAAAACCTATGTATTGATATATCTCTGTAAGTGAGTCAAGTAGGTATAAAGCGGCATAAACACAGCAGTGAAAAGCAGCTAAACCCCATTCTAAAAATCAATTACTTTTAAAAACCCGTGAAACAAAGACAGTGAAAAAGAGAGAAATTCTTACAAAATTCGTTGAGGGGCTGTGATGCCACCTGGATTGACCATATCTAGACCCACAGCTGATTGAGACATATGGGTGGACACTCTTGGGGCTGAGAGGTTTGGTGAGGTTGGGTGAGCAAACGCAGACCCTTTAAAGTAATACGGCGTGGTACCCATCCCATGGGTCCCACATCTCCAGGTTCAAGGGCATCGTTCTACATTGAAAACATGCATGAGAAACCCAGAAGATGGTACACCGTGTGATCGGGAAAGATTTCTAAAATGAAACTCCTTTCTCATCTCCTTGTGCTCCGGTTCGCCATTCCAGCCGCTTTACTAGCAATCACCCTCCTTGGAGAATCAGCACCTTTATCCTCCTGTTCCGTACAGGTTGCAATTTGTCCTGAGGATGAACGGGAAGAGGGGGAACCAATGAGAGACTCGCTCAAGGTGTTGGGACAGGCACAGGTCACTCTATTTTCCCATCAGGAAGAAGAATTAACCACAGGCTCAGCCTGCCGCCAGGAAAAAGAATACGGCCTTAAGCAATCCTGCGCTTTTGCGGCCAGCTCCCAAGAAAGCGAGTTGCATAATGGCGCTCTGGGGCACTGCAATTCACAAACCTGCAGAGTTAGAAATGATAACTCTCGTCCACAAATATATGGAGGGAAGGCAACGAACAGGATTTGAAAGCAAGGCAGAATTGCAGGAAAGAGATTTCAGGAGGTAGATTCGAATCACCTTTAAAGCACAGGAAAAGCGGCAAAACCTCGACAATGATGCCCTTGGCCAAAAAGGGCGTATGCGTTTTTTCCTGAATATATTCAGGAAAAAACGCATACGCCCTTTTTGGCCAACCGAGCAACCTGGAAAGGCAAATCAGCGCTACAAAGAAGTCTCGCTTCCCATCAGTCAAAAGGGCCATGCTGAATAAAGTGTCAAAACCAGAAATGCAGGACAGGCCATGGAGAAATGGGAGCCTTGCTACGCTGATGGGCGGGCTGTAAATTGCCAACAGCCACTCTGGAGAAGTGTACGGTGTGTCCTGAAACATCTAAAAATCTCAGCTTAGAGAGCATAGGGTACTTCCACTCATGGGCGTATAAATTGGGAAAACTAAAAATCAGCAAGACACGGGCACCCCAAAGTTTAGGGCTTCTCTGTTGACAAGAACCTCCACTTCGTTACACCTGAAATATCCCAGGAAAGAGAAGAATGGATAAAGAAGTTGTGGTCCTTATGTACAATGGAATATCACTCAGCCATGAAATCAACGTCATAAGGCTAGGAGCAGCATGATGAGTGGATTTAGGTACGACGATTCTAAGTGAAATAAGTCACACAGAAAAAGACACTTATCATAAGATATCACTTATAGAGGGAATGTAAAAACCGCTACCCTTGAACTGAATTACAAAACGGAACAGAGTCGCACGTTTAGAAAACACACTATGGCTGCTTAACGGGAAAGGTGAGGTGGGGTGATGCATAAAACAAGGGTTTCAAATTAGCTCAGATACCGTTCCATAAACCCAGTATGTAATAGACAAGACCTACTCCTTGCTCAGTGAACTGGACTCAACACCCCCTATTCAGCGCCCAGGAATATATCTAACTAGTAAGAATCTTAAAACCTATGTATTGCTATCTCTCTGTAAGTGAGTCAAGTGGGTATAAAGCAGCATAAACACAGCAGTGAAAAGCAGCTAAATCCCATTCTAAAAATCAATTACTTTTAAAAACCCGTGAAACAAAGACAGTGAAAGAGAGAGAAATTCTTACAAAATTCGTTCAGGGGCTGTGATGCCACCTGAATTTACCTTATTTAGACCCACAGCTGATTGAGACACATGGGTGGACACTCTTTGGGCTGAGAGATTTGGTGAGGTTGGGTGAGCAAACGCAGACCCTTTAAAGTAATACGGCGTGGTACCCATCCCATGGGTCCCAAATCTCCAGATTCAAGGGCATCGTCCTACATTAAAAACATGCATGAGAAACCCCGAGAATGGTACACCGTGTGATCAGGAAAGGTTTCTAAAACGAACCTCCTTTCTCATCTCCTTGTGCTCCGGTTCGCCATTCCAGCCGCTTTACTAGCAATCACCCTCCTTGGAGAATCAGCACCTTTATCCTCCTGTTCCGTACAGGTTGCAATTTGTCCTGAGGATGAACGGGAAGAGGGGGAACCAATGAGAGCCAAGCTCTAAGTGTTGGGACAGGCACAGGTCACTCTATTTTCCCATCAGGAAGAAGAATTAACCACAAGCTCAGCCTGCTGCCAGGAACCAGAATACGGCCTGAAGCAATCCTGCGCTTTTGCGGCCAGCTCCCAAGAAAGCGAGTTGAATAATGGATCTCAGGGGCACTGCAATTCACAAATCGGCAGACTTATAAATGATAACTCTCGTCCACAAATGTATTGAGGGAAGGCAACGAAGAGGATTTGAAAGCAAGGCAGAATTGCAGGAAACAGATTTCAGGAGGTAGATTCGAATCGCCTTTAAAGCACAGGAAAAGCGGCAAAACCTCGACAATGATGCCCTTGGCCAAAAAGGGCGTATGCGTTTTTTCCTGAATATATTCAGGAAAAAACGCATACGCCCTTTTTGGCCAACCAAGCAACCTGGAAAGGCCAATCAGCGCTACAAAGAAGTCTCGCTTCCCATCGGTCAAAAGGGCCATGCTGAATAAAGTGTCAAAACCAGAAATGCAGGACAGGCCATGGAGAAATGGGAGCCTTCCTACGCTAATGGGCGGGGTGTAAATTGCCAATAGGCACTCTGGAGAAGTGTACGGTGTGTCCTAAAACATCAAAAAATACAGTTTAGAGAGCATAGGGCACTTCCACTCATGGGCGTATAAATTGGGAAAACTAAAAATCAGCAAGACACAGGCACCCCAAAGTTTTGGGCTTCTCTGTTGACAAGAACCTCCACTTCGTTACACCTTAAATATCCGTGGAAAGAGAAGAACGGATAAAGAAGTTGTGGTCCTTCTGTACAATGGAATATCACTCAGCCATGAAATCAATGTCATAAGGCTAGTAGCAGCATGATGAGTGGATTTAGGTATGACGATTCTAAGTGAAATAAGTCACACAGAAAAAGTCACTGATCATAAGATATCACTTATAGAGGGAATGTAGAAACCGCTACCCTTGAACTGAATTACAAAACAGAACAGAGTCACACGTTTAGAAAACACACTACGGCTGCTTAACGAGAAAGGTGAGGTGGCGTGATGCATAAAACAAGGGTTTCAAATTAGCTCAGATACCGTTCCATAAACCCAATATGTAATAGACAAGACCTACTCCTTGCTCAGTGAACTGGACTCAACACCCCCTCTTCACCGCCCAAGAATATATCTGACTAGTAAGAATCTTAAAACCTATGTATTGATATCTCTCTGTAAGTGAGTCAAGTGGGTATAAAGCGGCAAAAACACAGCAGTGAAAAGCAGCTAAACCCCATTCTAAAAATCAATTACTTTTAAAAACCCATGAAACAAATACAGTGAAAGAGAGAGAAATTCTTACAAAATTCGTTGAGGGGCTGTGATGCCACCTGGATTGACCATATCTAGACCCACAGCTGATTGAGACATATGGGTGGACACTCTTGGGGCTGAGAGGTTTTGTGAGGTTTGGTGAGCAAACGCAGACCCTTTAAAGTAATACGGCGTGGTACCCATCCCATGGGTCCCACATCTCCAGGTTCAAGGGCATCGTCCTACATTGAAAACATGCATGAGAAACCCAGAAGATGGTACACCGTGTGATCGGGAAAGATTTCTAAAACGAAGCTCATTTCTCATCTCCTTGTGCTCCGGTTCGCCATTCCAGCCGCTTTACTAGCAATCACCCTCCTTGGAGAATCAGCACCTTTATCCTCCTGTTCCGTACAGGTTGCAATTTGTCCTGAGGATGAACGGGAAGAGGGGGAACCAATGAGAGACTAGCTCTACGTGTTGGGACAGGCACAGGTCACTCTATTTTCCCATCAGGAAGAAGAATTCACCACAGGCTCAGCCTGCCGCCAGGAAAAAGAATACGGCCTGAAGCAATCCTGCGCTTTTGAGGCCAGCTCCCAAGAAAGCGAGTTGAATAATGGCGCTCTGGGGCACTGCAATTCACAAACCTGCAGACTTAGAAATGATAACTCTCGTCCACAAATATATTGAGGGAAGGCAACGAAGAGGATTTGAAAGCAAGGCAGAATTGCAGGAAACAGATTTCAGGAGGTAGATTCGAATCGCCTTTAAAGCACAGGAAAAGCGGCAAAACCTCGACAATGATGCCCTTGGCCAAAAAGGGCGTATGCGTTTTTTCCTGAATATATTCAGGAAAAAACGCATACGCCCTTTTTGGCCAACCAAGCAACCTGGAAAGGCAAATCAGCGCTACAAAGAAGTCTCGCTTCCCATCGGTCAAAAGGGCCATGCTGAATAAAGTGTCAAAACCAGAAATGCAGGACAGGCCATGGAGAAATGGGAGCCTTGCTACACTGATGGGCGGGCTGTAAACTGCCAACAGCCACTCTGGAGAAGTGTACGGTGTGTCCTGAAATATCTAAAAATCTCAGCTTAGAGAGCATAGGGCACTTCCACTCATGGGCGTATAAATTGGGAAAACTAAAAATCAGCAAGACACAGGCACCCCAAAGTTTTGGGCTACTCTGTTGACAAGAACCTCCACTTTGTTACACCTTAAATATCCCAGGAAAGAGAAGAATGGATAAAGAATTTGTGGTCCTTGTGTACAATGGAATATCACTCAGCCATGAAATCAATGTCATAAGGCTAGTAGCAGCATGATGAGTGGATTTAGGTATGACGATTCTAAGTGAAATAAGTCACACAGAAAAAGACACTGATCATAAGATATCACTTATAGAGGGAATGTAAAAACCGCTACCCTTGAACTGAATTAAAAAACAGAACAGAGTCACACGTTTAGAAAACACACTATGGCTGCTTAACGGGAAAGGTGAGGTGGGGTGATGCATAAAACAAGGGTTTCAAATTAGCTCAGATACCGTTCCATAAACCCAATATGTAATAGACAAGACCTACTCTTTGCTCAGTGATCTGGACTCAACACTCCCTCTACACCGCCCAAGAATATGTCTGACTAGTAAGAATCTTAAAACCTATGTATTGATATCGCTCCGTAAGTGCGTCAAGTGGGTATAAAGCGGCATAAACACAGCAGTGAAAAGCAGCTAAACCCCATTCTAAAAATCAATTACTTTTAAAAACCCGTGAAACAAAGACAGTGAAAGAGAGAGAAATTCTTACAAAATTCGTTCAGGGGCTGTGATGCCACCTGGATTGACCATATTTGGACCCACAGCTGATTGAGACATATGGGTGGACACTCTTGGGGCTGAGAGGTTTTGTGAGGTTGGGTGAGCAAACGCAGACCCTTTAAAGTAAAACGGCGTGGTACCCATCCCATGGGTCCCAAATCTCCAGGTTCAAGGGCATCGTCGTACATTGAAAACATGCATGAGAAACACCGAAGATGGTACACCGTGTGATCGGGAAAGGTTTCTAAAACGAACCTCATTTCTCATCTCCTTGTGCTCCGGTTCACCATTCCAGCCGCTTTACTAGCAATCTCCCTCCTTGGAGAATCAGCACCTTTATCCTCCTGTTCCGTACAGGTTGCAATTTGTCCTGAGGATGAACGGGAAGAGGGGGAACCAATGAGAGACTTGCTCTAGGTGTTGGGACAGGCACAGGTCACTCTATTTTCCCATCAGGAAGAAGAATTCACCACAGGCTCAGCCTGCCACCAGGAACCAGAATACGGCCTGAAGCAATCCTGCGCTTTTGCGGCCAGCTCCCAAGAAAGCGAGTTGAAAAATGGAGCTCAGGGGCACTGCAATTCACAAACCTGCAGACTTAGAAATGATAACTCTCGTCCACAAATATATTGAGGGAAGGCAACGAAGAGGATTTGAAAGCAAGGCAGAATTGCAGGAAACAGATTTCAGGAGGTAGATTCGAATCGCCTTGAAAGCACAGGAAAAGCGGCAAAACCTCGACAATGATGCCCTTGGCCAAAAAGGGCGTATGCGTTTTTTCCTGAATATATTCAGGAAAAAACGCATACGCCCTTTTTGGCCAACCAAGCAACCTGGAAAGGCCAATCAGCGCTACAAAGAAGTCTCGCTTCCCATCGGTCAAAAGGGCCATGCTGAATAAAGTGTCAAAACCAGAAATGCAGGACAGGCCATGGAGAAATGGGAGCCTTCCTACGCTAATGGGCGGGGTGTAAATTGCCAATAGGCACTCTGGAGAAGTGTACGGTGTGTCCTGAAACATCTAAAAAACACAGCTTAGAGAGCATAGGGCACTTCCACTCATGGGCGTATAAATTGGGAAAATTAAAAATCAGCAAGACACAGGCACCCCAAAGTTTTGGGCTACTCTGTTGACAAGAACCTCCACTTCGTTACACCTTAAATATCCCAGGAAAGAGAAGAACGGATAAAGAAGTTGTGGTCCTTCTGTACAATGGAATATCACTCAGCCATGAAATCAATGTCATAAGGCTAGTAGCAGCATGATGAGTGGATTTAGGTATGACGATTCTAAGTGAAATAAGTCACACAGAAAACGACGCTGATCATAAGATATCACTTATAGAGGGAATGTGAAAACCGCTACCCTTGAACTGAATTACAAAACAGAACAGAGTCACATGTTTAGACAACACACTATGGCTGCTTAACGGGAAAGGGGAGGTGGGGTGATGCATAAAACAAGGGTTTCAAATTAGCTCAGATACCGTTCCATAAACCCAATATGTAATAGACAAGACCTACTCCTTGCTCAGTGGGCTGGACTCAACACCCCCTATTCACCGCCCAAGAATATATCTGACTAGTAAGAATCTTAAAACCTATGTATTGATATCTCTCTGTAAGTGAGTCAAGTGGGTATAAAGCGGCATAAACACAGCAGTGAAAAGCAGCTAAACCCCATTGTAAAAATCAATTACTTTTAAAAACCCGTGAAACAAAGACAGTGAAAGAGAAAGTAATTCTTACAAAATTCTTTCAGGGGCTGTGATGCCACCTGGATTGACCATATCTAGACCCACAGCTGATTGAGACATAAGGGTGGACCCTCTTGGGGCTGAGAGGTTTGGTGAGGTTGGGTGAGCAAACGCAGACCGTTTAAAGTAATACGGCGTGGTACCCATCCCATGGGTCCCAAATCTCCAGGTTCAAGGGCATCGTCCTACATTGAAAACATGCATGAGAACCCCGAAGATGGTACACCGTGTGATCGGGAAAGGTTTCTAAAACGAACCTCATTTCTCATCTCCTTGTGCTCCGGTTCGCCATTCCAGCCGCTTTACTAGCAATCTCCCTCCTTGGAGAATCAGCACCTTTATCCTCCTGTTCCGTACAGGTTACAATTTGTTCTGAGGATGAACGGGAAGAGGGGGAACCAATGAGACACTAGCTCTAGGTGTTGGGACAGGCACGGGTCACTCTATTTTCCCATCAGGAAGAAGAATTAACCACAGGCTCAGCCTGCCGCCAGGAACTAGAATACGGCCTGAAGCAATACTGCGTTTTTGCGGCCAGCTCCCAAGAAAGCGAGTTGATTAATGGAGCTCAGGGGCACTGCAATTCACAAACCTGCAGGCTTAGAAATGATAACTCTCGTCCACAAATATATTGAGGGAAGGCAACGAAGAGGATTTGAAAGCAAGGCAGAATTGCAGGAAACAGATTTCAGGAGGTAGATTCGAATCGCCTTTAAAGCAGAGGAAAAGCGGCAAAACCTCGACAATGATGCCCTTGGCCAAAAAGGGCGTATGCGTTTTTTCCTAAATATATTCAGGAAAAAACGCATACGCCCTTTTTGGCTAACCAAGCAACCTGGAAAGGCAAATCAGCGCTACAAAGAAGTCTCGCTTCCCATCGGTCAAAAGGGCCATGTTGAATAAAGTGTCAAAACCAGAAATGCAGGACAGGCCATGGAGAAATGGGAGCCTTGCTACGCTGATGGGCGGGCTGTAAACTGCCAACAGCCACTCTGGAGAAGTGTACGGTGTGTCCTGAAACATCTAAAAATCTCAGCTTAGAGAGCATAGGGCACTTCCACTCATGGGCGTATAAATTGGGAAAACTAAAAATCAGTAAGACACAGGCACCCCAAAGTTTTGGGCTACTCTGTTGACAAGAACCTCCACTTTGTTACACCTTAAATATCCCAGGAAAGAGAAGAATGGATAAAGAAGTTGTGGTCCTTGTGTACAATGGAATATCACTCAGCCATGAAATCAATGTCATAAGGCTAGTAGCAGCATGATGAGTGGATTTAGGTATGACGATTCTAAGTGAAATAAGTCACACAGAAAAAGACACTGATCATAAGATATCACTTATAGAGGGAATATAAAAACCGCTACCCTTGAACTGAATTAAAAAACAGAACAGAGTCACACGTTTAGAAAAGACACTATGGCTGCTTAACGGGAAAGGTGAGGTGGGGTGATGCATAAAACAAGGGTTTCAAATTAGCTCAGATACCGTTCCATAAACCCAATATGTAATAGACAAGACCTACTCTTTGCTCAGTGATCTGGACTCAACACCCCCTCTACACCGCCCAAGAATATGTCTGACTAGTAAGAATCTTAAAACCTATGTATTGATATCGCTCCGTAAGTGCGTCAAGTGGGTATAAAGCGGCATAAACACAGCAGTGAAAAGCAGCTAAACCCCATTCTAAAAATCAATTACTTTTAAAAACCCGTGAAACAAAGACAGTGAAAGAGAGAGAAATTCTTACAAAATTCGTTCAGGGGCTGTGATGCCACCTGGATTGACCATATTTGGACCCACAGCTGATTGAGACATATGGGTGGACACTCTTGGGGCTGAGAGGTTTTGTGAGGTTGGGTGAGCAAACGCAGACCCTTTAAAGTAATACGGCGTGGTACCCATCCCATGGGTCCCACATCTCCAGGTTCAAGGGCATCGTCCTACATTGAAAACATGCATGAGAAACCCCGAAGATGGTACACCGTGTGATCGGGAAAGGTTTCTAAAACGAACCTCATTTCTCATCTCCTTGTGCTCCGGTTCGCCATTCCAGCCGCTTTACTAGCAATCTCCCTCCTTGGAGAATCAGCACCTTTATCCTCCTGTTCCGTACAGGTTGCAATTTGTCCTGAGGATGAACGGGAAGAGGGGGAACCAATGAGAGACTAGCTCTAGGTGTTGGGACAGGCACAGGTCACTCTATTTTCCCATCAGGAAGAAGAATTCACCACAGGCTCAGCCTGCCACCAGGAACCAGAATACGGCCTGAAGCAATCCTGCGCTTTTGCGGCCAGCTCCCAAGAAAGCGAGTTGAAAAATGGAGCTCAGGGGCACTGCAATTCACAAACCTGCAGACTTAGAAATGATAACTCTCGTCCACAAATATATGGAGGGAAGGCAACGAAGAGGATTTGAAAGCAAGGCAGAATTGCAGGAAACAGATTTCAGGAGGTAGATTCGAATCGCCTTGAAAGCACAGGAAAAGCGGCAAAACCTCGACAATGATGCCCTTGGCCAAAAAGGGCGTATGCGTTTTTTCCTGAATATATTCAGGAAAAAACGCATACGCCCTTTTTGGCCAACCAAGCAACCTGGAAAGGCCAATCAGCGCTACAAAGAAGTCTCGCTTCCCATCGGTCAAAAGGGCCATGCTGAATAAAGTGTCAAAACCAGAAATGCAGGACAGGCCATGGAGAAATGGGAGCCTTCCTACGCTAATGGGCGGGGTGTAAATTGCCAATAGGCACTCTGGAGAAGTGTACGGTGTGTCCTGAAACATCTAAAAAACACAGCTTAGAGAGCATAGGGCACTTCCACTCATGGGCGTATAAATTGGGAAAATTAAAAATCAGCAAGACACAGGCACCCCAAAGTTTTGGGCTACTCTGTTGACAAGAACCTCCACTTCGTTACACCTTAAATATCCCAGGAAAGAGAAGAACGGATAAAGAAGTTGTGGTCCTTCTGTACAATGGAATATCACTCAGCCATGAAATCAATGTCATAAGGCTAGTAGCAGCATGATGAGTGGATTTAGGTATGACGATTCTAAGTGAAATAAGTCACACAGAAAACGACGCTGATCATAAGATATCACGTATAGAGGGAATGTGAAAACCGCTACCCTTGAACTGAATTACAAAACAGAACAGAGTCACATGTTTAGACAACACACTATGGCTGCTTAACGGGAAAGGGGAGGTGGCGTGATGCATAAAACAAGGGTTTCAAATTAGCTCAGATACCGTTCCATAAACCCAATATGTAATAGACAAGACCTACTCCTTGCTCAGTGGGCTGGACTCAACACCCCCTATTCACCGCCCAAGAATATATCTGACTAGTAAGAATCTTAAAACCTATGTATTGATATCTCTCTGTAAGTGAGTCAAGTGGGTATAAAGCGGCATAAACACAGCAGTGAAAAGCAGCTAAACCCCATTGTAAAAATCAATTACTTTTAAAAACCCGTGAAACAAAGACAGTGAAAGAGAAAGTAATTCTTACAAAATTCTTTCAGGGGCTGTGATGCCACCTGGATTGACCATATCTAGACCCACAGCTGATTGAGACATAAGGGTGGACCCTCTTGGGGCTGAGAGGTTTGGTGAGGTTGGGTGAGCAAACGCAGACCGTTTAAAGTAATACGGCGTGGTACCCATCCCATGGGTCCCAAATCTCCAGGTTCAAGGGCATCGTCCTACATTGAAAACATGCATGAGAACCCCGAAGATGGTACACCGTGTGATCGGGAAAGGTTTCTAAAACGAACCTCATTTCTCATCTCCTTGTGCTCCGGTTCGCCATTCCAGCCGCTTTACTAGCAATCTCCCTCCTTGGAGAATCAGCACCTTTATCCTCCTGTTCCGTACAGGTTACAATTTGTTCTGAGGATGAACAGGAAGAGGGGGAACCAATGAGACACTAGCTCTAGGTGTTGGGACAGGCACGGGTCACTCTATTTTCCCATCAGGAAGAAGAATTAACCACAGGCTCAGCCTGCCGCCAGGAACTAGAATACGGCCTGAAGCAATACTGCGTTTTTGCGGCCAGCTCCCAAGAAAGCGAGTTGAATAATGGAGCTCAGGGGCACTGCAATTCACAAACCTGCAGGCTTAGAAATGATAACTCTCGTCCACAAATATATGGAGGGAAGGCAACGAAGAGGATTTGAAAGCAAGGCAGAATTGCAGGAAAGAGATTTCAGGAGGTAGATTCGAATCACCTTTAAAGCACAGGAAAAGCGGCAAAACCTCGACAATGATGCCCTTGGCCAAAAAGGGCGTATGCGTTTTTTCCTGAATATATTCAGGAAAAAACGCATACGCCCTTTTTGGCCAACCAAGCAACCTGGAAAGGCCAATCAGCGCTACAAAGAAGTCTCGCTTCCCATCGGTCAAAAGGGCCATGCTGAATAAAGTGTCAAAACCAGAAATGCAGGACAGGCCATGGAGAAATGGGAGCCTTCCTACGCTAATGGGCGGGGTGTAAATTGCCAATAGGCACTCTGGAGAAGTGTACGGTGTGTCCTAAAACATCAAAAAATACAGCTTAGAGAGCATAGGGCACTTCCACTCATGGGCGTATAAATTGGGAAAACTAAAAATCAGCAAGACACAGGCACCCCAAAGTTTTGGGCTTCTCTGTTGACAAGAACCTCCACTTCGTTACACCTTAAATATCCCAGGAAAGAGAAGAACGGATAAAGAAGTTGTGGTCCTTCTGTACAATGGAATATCACTCAGCCATGAAATCAATGTCATAAGGCTAGTAGCAGCATGATGAGTGGATTTAGGTATGACGATTCTAAGTGAAATAAGTCACACAGAAAAAGTCACTGATCATAAGATATCACTTATAGAGGGAATGTAGAAACCGCTACCCTTGAACTGAATTACAAAACAGAACAGAGTCACACATTTAGAAAACACACTACGGCTGCTTAACGAGAAAGGTGAGGTGGGGTGATGCATAAAACAAGGGTTTCAAATTAGCTCAGATACCGTTCCATAAACCCAATATGTAATAGACAAGACCTACTCCTTGCTCAGTGAACTGGACTCAACACCCCCTCTTCACCGCCCAAGAATATATCTGACTAGTAAGAATCTTAAAACCTATGTATTGATATCTCTCTGTAAGTGAGTCAAGTGGGTATAAAGCGGCATAAACACAGCAGTGAAAAGCAGCTAAACCCCATTCTAAAAATCAATTACTTTTAAAAACCCGTGAAACAAATACAGTGAAAGAGAGAGAAATTCTTACAAAATTCGTTGAGGGGCTGTGATGCCACCTGGATTGACCATATCTAGACCCACAGCTGATTGAGACATATGGGTGGACACTCTTGGGGCTGAGAGGTTTTGTGAGGTTGGGTGAGCAAACGCAGACCGTTTAAAGTAATACGGCGTGGTACCCATCCCATGGGTCCCACATCTCCAGGTTCAAGGGCATCGTCCTACATTGAAAACATGCATGAGAAACCCAGAAGATGGTACACCGTGTGATCGGGAAAGATTTCTAAAACGAAGCTCATTTCTCATCTCCTTGTGCTCCGGTTCGCCATTCCAGCCGCTTTACTAGCAATCACCCTCCTTGGAGAATCAGCACCTTTATCCTCCTGTTCCGTACAGGTTGCAATTTGTCCTGAGGATGAACGGGAAGAGGGGGAACCAATGAGAGACTAGCTCTACGTGTTGGGACAGGCACAGGTCACTCTATTTTCCCATCAGGAAGAAGAATTAACCACAGGCTCAGCCTGCCGCCAGGAAAAAGAATACGGCCTGAAGCAATCCTGCGCTTTTGAGGCCAGCTCCCAAGAAAGCGAGTTGAATAATGGCGCTCTGGGGCACTGCAATTCACAAACCTGCAGACTTAGAAATGATAACTCTCGTCCACAAATATATGGAGGGAAGGCAACGAAGAGGATTTGAAAGCAAGGCAGAATTGCAGGAAAGAGATTTCAGGAGGTAGATTCGAATCACCTTTAAAGCACAGGAAAAGCGGCAAAACCTCGACAATGATGCCCTTGGCCAAAAAGGGCGTATGCGTTTTTTCCTGAATATATTCAGGAAAAAACGCATACACCCTTTTTGGCCAACCGAGCAACCTGGAAAGGCAAATCAGCGCTACAAAGAAGTCTTGCTTCCCATCAGTCAAAAGGGCCATGCTGAATAAAGTGTCAAAACCAGAAATGCAGGACAGGCCATGGAGAAATGGGAGCCTTGCTACGCTGATGGGCGGGCTGTAAATTGCCAACAGCCACTCTGGAGAAGTGTACGGTGTGTCCTGAAACATCTAAAAATCTCAGCTTAGAGAGCATAGGGTACTTCCACTCATGGGCGTATAAATTGGGAAAACTAAAAATCAGCAAGACACGGGCACCCCAAAATTTAGGGCTTCTCTGTTGACAAGAACCTCCACTTCGTTACACCTTAAATATCCGTGGAAAGAGAAGAACGGATAAAGAAGTTGTGGTCCTTCTGTACAATGGAATATCACTCAGCCATGAAATCAATGTCATAAGGCTAGTAGCAGCATGATGAGTGGATTTAGGTATGACGATTCTAAGTGAAATAAGTCACACAGAAAAAGTCACTGATCATAAGATATCACTTATAGAGGGAATGTAGAAACCGCTACCCTTGAACTGAATTACAAAACAGAACAGAGTCACACGTTTAGAAAACACACTACGGCTGCTTAACGAGAAAGGTGAGGTGGGGTGATGCATAAAACAAGGGTTTCAAATTAGCTCAGATACCGTTCCATAAACCCAATATGTAATAGACAAGACCTACTCCTTGCTCAGTGAACTGGACTCAACACCCCCTCTTCACCGCCCAAGAATATATCTGACTAGTAAGAATCTTAAAACCTATGTATTGATATCTCTCTGTAAGTGAGTCAAGTGGGTATAAAGCGGCATAAACACAGCAGTGAAAAGCAGCTAAACCCCATTCTAAAAATCAATTACTTTTAAAAACCCGTGAAACAAATACAGTGAAAGAGAGAGAAATTCTTACAAAATTCGTTGAGGGGCTGTGATGCCACCTGGATTGACCATATCTAGACCCACAGCTGATTGAGACATATGGGTGGACACTCTTGGGGCTGAGAGGTTTTGTGAGGTTGGGTGAGCAAACGCAGACCCTTTAATGTAATACGGCGTGGTACCCATCCCATGGGTCCCACATCTCCAGGTTCAAGGGCATCGTCCTACATTGAAAACATGCATGAGAAACCCAGAAGATGGTACACCGTGTGATCGGGAAAGATTTCTAAAACGAAGCTCATTTCTCATCTCCTTGTGCTCCGGTTCGCCATTCCAGCCGCTTTACTAGCAATCACCCTCCTTGGAGAATCAGCACCTTTATCCTCCTGTTCCGTACAGGTTGCAATTTGTCCTGAGGATGAACGGGAAGAGGGGGAACCAATGAGAGACTAGCTCTACGTGTTGGGACAGGCACAGGTCACTCTATTTTCCCATCAGGAAGAAGAATTAACCACAGGCTCAGCCTGCCGCCAGGAAAAAGAATACGGCCTGAAGCAATCCTGCGCTTTTGAGGCCAGCTCCCAAGAAAGCGAGTTGAATAATGGCGCTCTGGGGCACTGCAATTCACAAACCTGCAGACTTAGAAATGATAACTCTCGTCCACAAATATATGGAGGGAAGGCAACGAAGAGGATTTGAAAGCAAGGCAGAATTGCAGGAAAGAGATTTCAGGAGGTAGATTCGAATCACCTTTAAAGCACAGGAAAAGCGGCAAAACCTCGACAATGATGCCCTTGGCCAAAAAGAGCGTATGCGTTTTTTCCTGAATATATTCAGGAAAAAACGCATACGCCCTTTTTGGCCAACCGAGCAACCTGGAAAGGCAAATCAGCGCTACAAAGAAGTCTCGCTTCCCATCAGTCAAAAGGGCCATGCTGAATAAAGTGTCAAAACCAGAAATGCAGGACAGGCCATGGAGAAATGGGAGCCTTGCTACGCTGATGGGCGGGCTGTAAATTGCCAACAGCCACTCTGGAGAAGTGTACGGTGTGTCCTGAAACATCTAAAAATCTCAGCTTAGAGAGCATAGGGTACTTCCACTCATGGGCGTATAAATTGGGAAAACTAAAAATCAGCAAGACACGGGCACCCCAAAGTTTAGGGCTTCTCTGTTGACAAGAACCTCCACTTCGTTACACCTGAAATATCCCAGGAAAGAGAAGAATGGATAAAGAAGTTGTGGTCCTTATGTACAATGGAATATCACTCAGCCATGAAATCAACGTCATAAGGCTAGGAGCAGCATGATGAGTGGATTTAGGTACGACGATTCTAAGTGAAATAAGTCACACAGAAAAAGACACTTATCATAAGATATCACTTATAGAGGGAATGTAAAAACCGCTACCCTTGAACTGAATTACAAAACGGAACAGAGTCGCACGTTTAGAAAACACACTATGGCTGCTTAACGGGAAAGGTGAGGTGGGGTGATGCATAAAACAACGGTTTCAAATTAGCTCAGATACCGTTCCATAAACCCAGTATGTAATAGACAAGACCTACTCCTTGCTCAGTGAACTGGACTCAACACCCCCTATTCAGCGCCCAGGAATATATCTAACTAGTAAGAATCTTAAAACCTATGTATTGCTATCTCTCTGTAAGTGAGTCAAGTGGGTATAAAGCAGCATAAACACAGCAGTGAAAAGCAGCTAAATCCCATTCTAAAAATCAATTACTTTTAAAAACCCGTGAAACAAAGACAGTGAAAGAGAGAGAAATTCTTACAAAATTCGTTCAGGGGCTGTGATGCCACCTGAATTTACCTTATTTAGACCCACAGCTGATTGAGACACATGGGTGGACACTCTTTGGGCTGAGAGATTTGGTGAGGTTGGGTGAGCAAACGCAGACCCTTTAAAGTAATACGGCGTGGTACCCATCCCATGGGTCCCAAATCTCCAGGTTCAAGGGCATCGTCCTACATTAAAAACATGCATGAGAAACCCCGAGAATGGTACACCGTGTGATCAGGAAAGGTTTCTAAAACGAACCTCCTTTCTCATCTCCTTGTGCTCCGGTTCGCCATTCCAGCCGCTTTACTAGCAATCACCCTCCTTGGAGAATCAGCACCTTTATCCTCCTGTTCCGTACAGGTTGCAATTTGTCCTGAGGATGAACGGGAAGAGGGGGAACCAATGAGAGCCAAGCTCTAAGTGTTGGGACAGGCACAGGTCACTCTATTTTCCCATCAGGAAGAAGAATTAACCACAAGCTCAGCCTGCTGCCAGGAACCATAATACGGCCTGAAGCAATCCTGCGCTTTTGCGGCCAGCTCCCAAGAAAGCGAGTTGAATAATGGATCTCAGGGGCACTGCAATTCACAAATCGGCAGACTTATAAATGATAACTCTCGTCCACAAATGTATTGAGGGAAGGCAACGAAGAGGATTTGAAAGCAAGGCAGAATTGCAGGAAACAGATTTCAGGAGGTAGATTCGAATCGCCTTTAAAGCAGAGGAAAAGCGGCAAAACCTCGACAATGATGCCCTTGGCCAAAAAGGGCGTATGCGTTTTTTCCTGAATATATTCAGGAAAAAACGCATACGCCCTTTTTGGCCAACCAAGCAACCTGGAAAGGCCAATCAGCGCTACAAAGAAGTCTCGCTTCCCATCGGTCAAAAGTTCCATGCTGAATAAAGTGTCAAAACCAGAAATGCAGGACAGGCCATGGAGAAATGGGAGCCTTCCTACGCTAATGGGCGGGGTGTAAATTGCCAATAGGCACTCTGGAGAAGTGTACGGTGTGTCCTAAAACATCAAAAAATACAGCTTAGAGAGCATAGGGCACTTCCACTCATGGGCGTATAAATTGGGAAAACTAAAAATCAGCAAGACACAGGCACCCCAAAGTTTTGGGCTTCTCTGTTGACAAGAACCTCCACTTCGTTACACCTTAAATATCCGTGGAAAGAGAAGAACGGATAAAGAAGTTGTGGTCCTTCTGTACAATGGAATATCACTCAGCCATGAAATCAATGTCATAAGGCTAGTAGCAGCATGATGAGTGGATTTAGGTATGACGATTCTAAGTGAAATAAGTCACACAGAAAAAGTCACTGATCATAAGATATCACTTATAGAGGGAATGTAGAAACCGCTACCCTTGAACTGAATTACAAAACAGAACAGAGTCACACGTTTAGAAAACACACTACGGCTGCTTAACGAGAAAGGTGAGGTGGGGTGATGCATAAAACAAGGGTTTCAAATTAGCTCAGATACCGTTCCATAAACCCAATATGTAATAGACAAGACCTACTCCTTGCTCAGTGAACTGGACTCAACACCCCCTCTTCACCGCCCAAGAATATATCTGACTAGTAAGAATCTTAAAACCTATGTATTGATATCTCTCTGTAAGTGAGTCAAGTGGGTATAAAGCGGCATAAACACAGCAGTGAAAAGCAGCTAAACCCCATTCTAAAAATCAATTACTTTTAAAAACCCGTGAAACAAATACAGTGAAAGAGAGAGAAATTCTTACAAAATTCGTTGAGGGGCTGTGATGCCACCTGGATTGACCATATCTAGACCCACAGCTGATTGAGACATATGGGTGGACACTCTTGGGGCTGAGAGGTTTTGTGAGGTTGGGTGAGCAAACGCAGACCCTTTAATGTAATACGGCGTGGTACCCATCCCATGGGTCCCACATCTCCAGGTTCAAGGGCATCGTCCTACATTGAAAACATGCATGAGAAACCCAGAAGATGGTACACCGTGTGATCGGGAAAGATTTCTAAAACGAAGCTCATTTCTCATCTCCTTGTGCTCCGGTTCGCCATTCCAGCCGCTTTACTAGCAATCACCCTCCTTGGAGAATCAGCACCTTTATCCTCCTGTTCCGTACAGGTTGCAATTTGTCCTGAGGATGAACGGGAAGAGGGGGAACCAATGAGAGACTAGCTCTACGTGTTGGGACAGGCACAGGTCACTCTATTTTCCCATCAGGAAGAAGAATTAACCACAGGCTCAGCCTGCCGCCAGGAAAAAGAATACGGCCTGAAGCAATCCTGCGCTTTTGAGGCCAGCTCCCAAGAAAGCGAGTTGAATAATGGCGCTCTGGGGCACTGCAATTCACAAACCTGCAGACTTAGAAATGATAACTCTCGTCCACAAATATATGGAGGGAAGGCAACGAAGAGGATTTGAAAGCAAGGCAGAATTGCAGGAAAGAGATTTCAGGAGGTAGATTCGAATCACCTTTAAAGCACAGGAAAAGCGGCAAAACCTCGACAATGATGCCCTTGGCCAAAAAGAGCGTATGCGTTTTTTCCTGAATATATTCAGGAAAAAACGCATACGCCCTTTTTGGCCAACCGAGCAACCTGGAAAGGCAAATCAGCGCTACAAAGAAGTCTCGCTTCCCATCAGTCAAAAGGGCCATGCTGAATAAAGTGTCAAAACCAGAAATGCAGGACAGGCCATGGAGAAATGGGAGCCTTGCTACGCTGATGGGCGGGCTGTAAATTGCCAACAGCCACTCTGGAGAAGTGTACGGTGTGTCCTGAAACATCTAAAAATCTCAGCTTAGAGAGCATAGGGTACTTCCACTCATGGGCGTATAAATTGGGAAAACTAAAAATCAGCAAGACACGGGCACCCCAAAGTTTAGGGCTTCTCTGTTGACAAGAACCTCCACTTCGTTACACCTGAAATATCCCAGGAAAGAGAAGAATGGATAAAGAAGTTGTGGTCCTTATGTACAATGGAATATCACTCAGCCATGAAATCAACGTCATAAGGCTAGGAGCAGCATGATGAGTGGATTTAGGTACGACGATTCTAAGTGAAATAAGTCACACAGAAAAAGACACTTATCATAAGATATCACTTATAGAGGGAATGTAAAAACCGCTACCCTTGAACTGAATTACAAAACGGAACAGAGTCGCACGTTTAGAAAACACACTATGGCTGCTTAACGGGAAAGGTGAGGTGGGGTGATGCATAAAACAACGGTTTCAAATTAGCTCAGATACCGTTCCATAAACCCAGTATGTAATAGACAAGACCTACTCCTTGCTCAGTGAACTGGACTCAACACCCCCTATTCAGCGCCCAGGAATATATCTAACTAGTAAGAATCTTAAAACCTATGTATTGCTATCTCTCTGTAAGTGAGTCAAGTGGGTATAAAGCAGCATAAACACAGCAGTGAAAAGCAGCTAAATCCCATTCTAAAAATCAATTACTTTTAAAAACCCGTGAAACAAAGACAGTGAAAGAGAGAGAAATTCTTACAAAATTCGTTCAGGGGCTGTGATGCCACCTGAATTTACCTTATTTAGACCCACAGCTGATTGAGACACATGGGTGGACACTCTTTGGGCTGAGAGATTTGGTGAGGTTGGGTGAGCAAACGCAGACCCTTTAAAGTAATACGGCGTGGTACCCATCCCATGGGTCCCAAATCTCCAGGTTCAAGGGCATCGTCCTACATTAAAAACATGCATGAGAAACCCCGAGAATGGTACACCGTGTGATCAGGAAAGGTTTCTAAAACGAACCTCCTTTCTCATCTCCTTGTGCTCCGGTTCGCCATTCCAGCCGCTTTACTAGCAATCACCCTCCTTGGAGAATCAGCACCTTTATCCTCCTGTTCCGTACAGGTTGCAATTTGTCCTGAGGATGAACGGGAAGAGGGGGAACCAATGAGAGCCAAGCTCTAAGTGTTGGGACAGGCACAGGTCACTCTATTTTCCCATCAGGAAGAAGAATTAACCACAAGCTCAGCCTGCTGCCAGGAACCATAATACGGCCTGAAGCAATCCTGCGCTTTTGCGGCCAGCTCCCAAGAAAGCGAGTTGAATAATGGATCTCAGGGGCACTGCAATTCACAAATCGGCAGACTTATAAATGATAACTCTCGTCCACAAATGTATTGAGGGAAGGCAACGAAGAGGATTTGAAAGCAAGGCAGAATTGCAGGAAACAGATTTCAGGAGGTAGATTCGAATCGCCTTTAAAGCAGAGGAAAAGCGGCAAAACCTCGACAATGATGCCCTTGGCCAAAAAGGGCGTATGCGTTTTTTCCTGAATATATTCAGGAAAAAACGCATACGCCCTTTTTGGCCAACCAAGCAACCTGGAAAGGCCAATCAGCGCTACAAAGAAGTCTCGCTTCCCATCGGTCAAAAGTTCCATGCTGAATAAAGTGTCAAAACCAGAAATGCAGGACAGGCCATGGAGAAATGGGAGCCTTCCTACGCTAATGGGCGGGGTGTAAATTGCCAATAGGCACTCTGGAGAAGTGTACGGTGTGTCCTAAAACATCAAAAAATACAGCTTAGAGAGCATAGGGCACTTCCACTCATGGGCGTATAAATTGGGAAAACTAAAAATCAGCAAGACACAGGCACCCCAAAGTTTTGGGCTTCTCTGTTGACAAGAACCTCCACTTCGTTACACCTTAAATATCCGTGGAAAGAGAAGAACGGATAAAGAAGTTGTGGTCCTTCTGTACAATGGAATATCACTCAGCCATGAAATCAATGTCATAAGGCTAGTAGCAGCATGATGAGTGGATTTAGGTATGACGATTCTAAGTGAAATAAGTCACACAGAAAAAGTCACTGATCATAAGATATCACTTATAGAGGGAATGTAGAAACCGCTACCCTTGAACTGAATTACAAAACAGAACAGAGTCACACGTTTAGAAAACACACTACGGCTGCTTAACGAGAAAGGTGAGGTGGGGTGATGCATAAAACAAGGGTTTCAAATTAGCTCAGATACCGTTCCATAAACCCAATATGTAATAGACAAGACCTACTCCTTGCTCAGTGAACTGGACTCAACACCCCTCTTCACCGCCCAAGAATATATCTGACTAGTAAGAATCTTAAAACCTATGTATTGATATCTCTCTGTAAGTGAGTCAAGTGGGTATAAAGCGGCATAAACACAGCAGTGAAAAGCAGCTAAACCCCATTCTAAAAATCAATTACTTTTAAAAACCCGTGAAACAAATACAGTGAAAGAGAGAGAAATTCTTACAAAATTCGTTGAGGGGCTGTGATGCCACCTGGATTGACCATATCTAGCCCCACAGCTGATTGAGACATATGGGTGGACACTCTTGGGGCTGAGAGGTTTTGTGAGGTTTGGTGAGCAAACGCAGACCCTTTAAAGTAATACGGCGTGGTACCCATCCCATGGGTCCCACATCTCCAGGTTCAAGGGCATCGTCCTACATTGAAAACATGCATGAGAAACCCAGAAGATGGTACACCGTGTGATCGGGAAAGATTTCTAAAACGAAGCTCATTTCTCATCTCCTTGTGCTCCGGTTCGCCATTCCAGCCGCTTTACTAGCAATCACCCTCCTTGGAGAATCAGCACCTTTATCCTCCTGTTCCGTACAGGTTGCAATTTGTCCTGAGGATGAACGGGAAGAGGGGGAACCAATGAGAGACTAGCTCTACGTGTTGGGACAGGCACAGGTCACTCTATTTTCCCATCAGGAAGAAGAATTAACCACAGGCTCAGCCTGCCGCCAGGAAAAAGAATACGGCCTGAAGCAATCCTGCACTTTTGAGGCCAGCTCCCAAGAAAGCGAGTTGAATAATGGCGCTCTGGGGCACTGCAATTCACAAACCTGCAGACTTAGAAATGATAACTCTCGTCCACAAATATATTGAGGGAAGGCAACGAAGAGGATTTGAAAGCAAGGCAGAATTGCAGGAAACAGATTTCAGGAGGTAGATTCGAATCGCCTTTAAAGCAGAGGAAAAGCGGCAAAACCTCGACAATGATGCCCTTGGCCAAAAAGGGCGTATGCGTTTTTTCCTGAATATATTCAGGAAAAAACGCATACGCCCTTTTTGGCCAACCGAGCAACCTGGAAAGGCAAATCAGCGCTACAAAGAAGTCTCGCTTCCCATCGGTCAAAAGGGCCATGCTGAATAAAGTGTCAAAACCAGAAATGCAGGACAGGCCATGGAGAAATGGGAGCCTTGCTACACTGATGGGCGGGCTGTAAACTGCCAACAGCCACTCTGGAGAAGTGTACGGTGTGTCCTGAAATATCTAAAAATCTCAGCTTAGAGAGCATAGGGCACTTCCACTCATGGGCGTATAAATTGGGAAAACTAAAAATCAGCAAGACACAGGCACCCCAAAGTTTTGGGCTACTCTGTTGACAAGAACCTCCACTTTGTTACACCTTAAATATCCCAGGAAAGAGAAGAATGGATAAAGAAGTTGTGGTCCTTGTGTACAATGGAATATCACTCAGCCATGAAATCAATGTCATAAGGCTAGTAGCAGCATGATGAGTGGATTTAGGTATGACGATTCTAAGTGAAATAAGTCACACAGAAAAAGACACTGATCATAAGATATCACTTATAGAGGGAATGTAAAAACCGCTACCCTTGAACTGAATTAAAAAACAGAACAGAGTCACACGTTTAGAAAACACACTATGGCTGCTTAACGGGAAAGGTGAGGTGGGGTGATGCATAACACAAGGGTTTCAAATTAGCTCAGATACCGTTCCATAAACCCAATATGTAATAGACAAGACCTACTCTTTGCTCAGTGATCTGGACTCAACACCCCCTCTACACCGCCCAAGAATATGTCTGACTAGTAAGAATCTTAAAACCTATGTATTGATATCGCTCCGTGAGTGCGTCAAGTGGGTATAAAGCGGCATAAACACAGCAGTGAAAAGCAGCTAAACCCCATTCTAAAAATCAATTACTTTTAAAAACCCGTGAAACAAAGACAGTGAAAGAGAGAGAAATTCTTACAAAATTCGTTCAGGGGCTGTGATGCCACCTGGATTGACCATATTTGGACCCACAGCTGATTGAGACATATGGGTGGACACTCTTGGGGCTGAGAGGTTTTGTGAGGTTGGGTGAGCAAACGCAGACCCTTTAAAGTAAAACGGCGTGGTACCCATCCCATGGGTCCCAAATCTCCAGGTTCAAGGGCATCGTCGTACATTGAAAACATGCATGAGAAACCCCGAAGATGGTACACCGTGTGATCGGGAAAGGTTTCTAAAACGAACCTCATTTCTCATCTCCTTGTGCTCCGGTTCGCCATTCCAGCCGCTTTACTAGCAATCTCCCTCCTTGGAGAATCAGCACCTTTATCCTCCTGTTCCGTACAGGTTGCAATTTGTCCTGAGGATGAACGGGAAGAGGGGGAACCAATGAGAGACTTGCTCTAGGTGTTGGGACAGGCACGGGTCACTCTATTTTCCCATCAGGAAGAAGAATTCACCACAGGCTCAGCCTGCCACCAGGAACCAGAATACGGCCTGAAGCAATCCTGCGCTTTTGCGGCCAGCTCCCAAGAAAGCGAGTTGAAAAATGGAGCTCAGGGGCACTGCAATTCACAAACCTGCAGACTTAGAAATGATAACTCTCGTCCACAAATATATTGAGGGAAGGCAACGAAGAGGATTTGAAAGCAAGGCAGAATTGCAGGAAACAGATTTCAGGAGGTAGATTCGAATCGCCTTGAAAGCACAGGAAAAGCGGCAAAACCTCGACAATGATGCCCTTGGCCAAAAAGGGCGTATGCGTTTTTTCCTGAATATATTCAGGAAAAAACGCATACGCCCTTTTTGGCCAACCAAGCAACCTGGAAAGGCCAATCAGCGCTACAAAGAAGTCTCGCTTCCCATCGGTCAAAAGGGCCATGCTGAATAAAGTGTCAAAACCAGAAATGCAGGACAGGCCATGGAGAAATGGGAGCCTTCCTACGCTAATGGGCGGGGTGTAAATTGCCAATAGGCACTCTGGAGAAGTGTACGGTGTGTCCTGAAACATCTAAAAAACACAGCTTAGAGAGCATAGGGCACTTCCACTCATGGGCGTATAAATTGGGAAAATTAAAAATCAGCAAGACACAGGCACTCCAAAGTTTTGGGCTACTCTGTTGACAAGAACCTCCACTTCGTTACACCTTAAATATCCCAGGAAAGAGAAGAACGGATAAAGAAGTTGTGGTCCTTCTGTACAATGGAATATCACTCAGCCATGAAATCAATGTCATAAGGCTAGTAGCAGCATGATGAGTGGATTTAGGTATGACGATTCTAAGTGAAATAAGTCACACAGAAAACGACGCTGATCATAAGATATCACGTATAGAGGGAATGTGAAAACCGCTACCCTTGAACTGAATTACAAAACAGAACAGAGTCACATGTTTAGACAACACACTATGGCTGCTTAACGGGAAAGGGGAGGTGGGGTGATGCATAAAACAAGGGTTTCAAATTAGCTCAGATACCGTTCCATAAACCCAATATGTAATAGACAAGACCTACTCCTTGCTCAGTGGGCTGGACTCAACACCCCCTATTCAACGCCCAAGAATATATCTGACTAGTAAGAATCTTAAAACCTATGTATTGATATCTCTCTTTAAGTGAGTCAAGTGGGTATAAAGCGGCATAAACACAGCAGTGAAAAGCAGCTAAACCCCATTGTAAAAATCAATTACTTTTAAAAACCCGTGAAACAAAGACAGTGAAAGAGAAAGTAATTCTTACAAAATTCTTTCAGGGGCTGTGATGCCACCTGGATTGACCATATCTAGACCCACAGCTGATTGAGACATAAGGGTGGACCCTCTTGGGGCTGAGAGGTTTGGTGAGGTTGGGTGAGCAAACGCAGACCGTTTAAAGTAATACGGCGTGGTACCCATCCCATGGGTCCCAAATCTCCAGGTTCAAGGGCATCGTCCTACATTGAAAACATGCATGAGAACCCCGAAGATGGTACACCGTGTGATCGGGAAAGGTTTCTAAAACGAACCTCATTTCTCATCTCCTTGTGCTCCGGTTCGCCATTCCAGCCGCTTTACTAGCAAACTCCCTCCTTGGAGAATCAGCACCTTTATCCTCCTGTTCCGTACAGGTTACAATTTGTTCTGAGGATGAACGGGAAGAGGGGGAACCAATGAGACACTAGCTCTAGGTGTTGGGACAGGCACGGGTCACTCTATTTTCCGATCAGGAAGAAGAATTAACCACAGGCTCAGCCTGCCGCCAGGAACTAGAATACGGCCTGAAGCAATACTGCGTTTTTGCGGCCAGCTCCCAAGAAAGCGAGTTGATTAATGGAGCTCAGGGGCACTGCAATTCACAAACCTGCAGGCTTAGAAATGATAACTCTCGTCCACAAATATATTGAGGGAAGGCAACGAAGAGGATTTGAAAGCAAGGCAGAATTGCAGGAAACAGATTTCAGGAGGTAGATTCGAATCGCCTTGAAAGCAGAGGAAAAGCGGCAAAACCTCGACAATGATGCCCTTGGCCAAAAAGGGCGTATGCGTTTTTTCCTAAATATATTCAGGAAAAAACGCATACGCCCTTTTTGGCCAACCAAGCAACCTGGAAAGGCAAATCAGCGCTACAAAGAAGTCTCGCTTCCCATCGGTCAAAAGGGCCATGCTGAATAAAGTGTCAAAACCAGAAATGCAGGACAGGCCATGGAGAAATGGGAGCCTTGCTACGCTGATGGGCGGGCTGTAAACTGCCAACAGCCACTCTGGAGAAGTGTACGGTGTGTCCTGAAACATCTAAAAATCTCAGCTTAGAGAGCATAGGGCACTTCCACTCATGGGCGTATAAATTGGGAAAACTAAAAATCAGTAAGACACAGGCACCCCAAAGTTTTGGGCTACTCTGTTGACAAGAACCTCCACTTTGTTACACCTTAAATATCCCAGGAAAGAGAAGAATGGATAAAGAAGTTGTGGTCCTTGTGTACAATGGAATATCACTCAGCCATGAAATCAATGTCATAAGGCTAGTAGCAGCATGATGAGTGGATTTAGGTATGACGATTCTAAGTGAAATAAGTCACACAGAAAAAGACACTGATCATAAGATATCACTTATAGAGGGAATGTAAAAACCGCTACCCTTGAACTGAATTAAAAAACAGAACAGAGTCACACGTTTAGAAAACACACTATGGCTGCTTAACGGGAAAGGTGAGGTGGGGTGATGCATAAAACAAGGGTTTCAAATTAGCTCAGATACCGTTCCATAAACCCAATATGTAATAGACAAGACCTACTCTTTGCTCAGTGATCTGGACTCAACACCCCCTCTACACCGCCCAAGAATATGTCTGACTAGTAAGAATCTTAAAACCTATGTATTGATATCGCTCCGTAAGTGCGTCAAGTGGGTATAAAGCGGCATAAACACAGCAGTGAAAAGCAGCTAAACCCCATTCTAAAAATCAATTACTTTTAAAAACCCGTGAAACAAAGACAGTGAAAGAGAGAGAAATTCTTACAAAATTCGTTCAGGGGCTGTGATGCCACCTGGATTGACCATATTTGGACCCACAGCTGATTGAGACATATGGGTGGACACTCTTGGGGCTGAGAGGTTTTGTGAGGTTGGGTGAGCAAACGCAGACCCTTTAAAGTAATACGGCGTGGTACCCATCCCATGGGTCCCACATCTCCAGGTTCAAGGGCATCGTCCTACATTGAAAACATGCATGAGAAACCCCGAAGATGGTACACCGTGTGATCGGGAAAGGTTTCTAAAACGAACCTCATTTCTCATCTCCTTGTGCTCCGGTTCGCCATTCCAGCCGCTTTACTAGCAATCTCCCTCCTTGGAGAATCAGCACCTTTATCCTCCTGTTCCGTACAGGTTGCAATTTGTCCTGAGGATGAACGGGAAGAGGGGGAACCAATGAGAGACTAGCTCTAGGTGTTGGGACAGGCACAGGTCACTCTATTTTCCCATCAGGAAGAAGAATTCACCACAGGCTCAGCCTGCCACCAGGAACCAGAATACGGCCTGAAGCAATCCTGCGCTTTTGCGGCCAGCTCCCAAGAAAGCGAGTTGAAAAATGGAGCTCAGGGGCACTGCAATTCACAAACCTGCAGACTTAGAAATGATAACTCTCGTCCACAAATATATTGAGGGAAGGCAACGAAGAGGATTTGAAAGCAAGGCAGAATTGCAGGAAACAGATTTCAGGAGGTAGATTCGAATCGCCTTGAAAGCAGAGGAAAAGCGGCAAAACCTCGACAATGATGCCCTTGGCCAAAAAGGGCGTATGCGTTTTTTCCTAAATATATTCAGGAAAAAACGCATACGCCCTTTTTGGCCAACCGAGCAACCTGGAAAGGCAAATCAGCGCTACAAAGAAGTCTCGCTTCCCATCGGTCAAAAGGGCCATGCTGAATAAAGTGTCAAAACCAGAAATGCAGGACAGGCCATGGAGAAATGGGAGCCTTGCTACGCTGATGGGCGGGCTGTAAACTGCCAACAGCCACTCTGGAGAAGTGTACGGTGTGTCCTGAAACATCTAAAAATCTCAGCTTAGAGAGCATAGGGCACTTCCACTCATGGGCGTATAAATTGGGAAAACTAAAAATCAGCAAGACACAGGCACCCCAAAGTTTTGGGCTACTCTGTTGACAAGAACCTCCACTTTGTTACACCTTAAATATCCCAGGAAAGAGAAGAATGGATAAAGAAGTTGTGGTCCTTGTGTACAATGGAATATCACTCAGCCATGAAATCAATGTCATAAGGCTAGTAGCAGCATGATGAGTGGATTTAGGTATGACGATTCTAAGTGAAATAAGTCACACAGAAAAAGACACTGATCATAAGATATCACTTATAGAGGGAATGTAAAAACCGCTACCCTTGAACTGAATTAAAAAACAGAACAGAGTCACACGTTTAGAAAAGACACTATGGCTGCTTAACGGGAAAGGTGAGGTGGGGTGATGCATAAAACAAGGGTTTCAAATTAGCTCAGATACCGTTCCATAAACCCAATATGTAATAGACAAGACCTACTCTTTGCTCAGTGATCTGGACTCAACACCCCCTCTAAACCGCCCAAGAATATGTCTGACTAGTAAGAATCTTAAAACCTATGTATTGATATCGCTCCGTAAGTGCGTCAAGTGGGTATAAAGCGGCATAAACACAGCAGTGAAAAGCAGCTAAACCCCATTCTAAAAATCAATTACTTTTAAAAACCCGTGAAACAAAGACAGTGAAAGAGAGAGAAATTCTTACAAAATTCGTTCAGGGGCTGTGATGCCACCTGGATTGACCATATTTGGACCCACAGCTGATTGAGACATATGGGTGGACACTCTTGGGGCTGAGAGGTTTTGTGAGGTTGGGTGAGCAAACGCAGACCCTTTAAAGTAATACGGCGTGGTACCCATCCCATGGGTCCCACATCTCCAGGTTCAAGGGCATCGTCCTACATTGAAAACATGCATGAGAAACCCCGAAGATGGTACACCGTGTGATCGGGAAAGGTTTCTAAAACGAACCTCATTTCTCATCTCCTTGTGCTCCGGTTCGCCATTCCAGCCGCTTTACTAGCAATCTCCCTCCTTGGAGAATCAGCACCTTTATCCTCCTGTTCCGTACAGGTTGCAATTTGTCCTGAGGATGAACGGGAAGAGGGGGAACCAATGAGAGACTAGCTCTAGGTGTTGGGACAGGCACAGGTCACTCTATTTTCCCATCAGGAAGAAGAATTCACCACAGGCTCAGCCTGCCACCAGGAACCAGAATACGGCCTGAAGCAATCCTGCGCTTTTGCGGCCAGCTCCCAAGAAAGCGAGTTGAAAAATGGAGCTCAGGGGCACTGCAATTCACAAACCTGCAGACTTAGAAATGATAACTCTCGTCCACAAATATATTGAGGGAAGGCAACGAAGAGGATTTGAAAGCAAGGCAGAATTGCAGGAAACAGATTTCAGGAGGTAGATTCGAATCGCCTTGAAAGCACAGGAAAAGCGGCAAAACCTCGACAATGATGCCCTTGGCCAAAAAGGGCGTATGCGTTTTTTCCTAAATATATTCAGGAAAAAACGCATACGCCCTTTTTGGCCAACCAAGCAACCTGGAAAGGCCAATCAGCGCTACAAAGAAGTCTCGCTTCCCATCGGTCAAAAGGGCCATGCTGAATAAAGTGTCAAAACCAGAAATGCAGGACAGGCCATGGAGAAATGGGAGCCTTCCTACGCTAATGGGCGGGGTGTAAATTGCCAATAGGCACTCTGGAGAAGTGTACGGTGTGTCCTGAAACATCTAAAAAACACAGCTTAGAGAGCATAGGGCACTTCCACTCATGGGCGTATAAATTGGGAAAATTAAAAATCAGCAAGACACAGGCACCCCAAAGTTTTGGGCTACTCTGTTGACAAGAACCTCCACTTCGTTACACCTTAAATATCCCAGGAAAGAGAAGAACGGATAAAGAAGTTGTGGTCCTTCTGTACAATGGAATATCACTCAGCCATGAAATCAATGTCATAAGGCTAGTAGCAGCATGATGAGTGGATTTAGGTATGACGATTCTAAGTGAAATAAGTCACACAGAAAACGACGCTGATCATAAGATATCACTTATAGAGGGAATGTGAAAACCGCTACCCTTGAACTGAATTACAAAACAGAACAGAGTCACATGTTTAGACAACACACTATGGCTGCTTAACGGGAAAGGGGAGGTGGGGTGATGCATAAAACAAGGGTTTCAAATTAGCTCAGATACCGTTCCATAAACCCAATATGTAATAGACAAGACCTACTCCTTGCTCAGTGGGCTGGACTCAACACCCCCTATTCACCGCCCAAGAATATATCTGACTAGTAAGAATCTTAAAACCTATGTATTGATATCTCTCTGTAAGTGAGTCAAGTGGGTATAAAGCGGCATAAACACAGCAGTGAAAAGCAGCTAAACCCCATTGTAAAAATTAATTACTTTTAAAAACCCGTGAAACAAAGACAGTGAAAGAGAAAGTAATTCTTACAAAATTCTTTCAGGGGCTGTGATGCCACCTGGATTGACCATATCTAGACCCACAGCTGATTGAGACATAAGGGTGGACCCTCTTGGGGCTGAGAGGTTTGGTGAGGTTGGGTGAGCAAACGCAGACCGTTTAAAGTAATACGGCGTGGTACCCATCCCATGGGTCCCAAATCTCCAGGTTCAAGGGCATCGTCCTACATTGAAAACATGCATGAGAACCCCGAAGATGGTACACCGTGTGATCGGGAAAGGTTTCTAAAACGAACCTCATTTCTCATCTCCTTGTGCTCCGGTTCGCCATTCCAGCCGCTTTACTAGCAATCTCCCTCCTTGGAGAATCAGCACCTTTATCCTCCTGTTCCGTACAGGTTACAATATGTTCTGAGGATGAATGGGAAGAGGGGGAACCAATGAGACACTAGCTCTAGGTGTTGGGACAGGCACGGGTCACTCTATTTTCCCATCAGGAAGAAGAATTAACCACAGGCTCAGCCTGCCACCAGGAACTAGAATACGGCCTGAAGCAATACTGCGTTTTTGCGGCCAGCTCCCAAGAAAGCGAGTTGATTAATGGAGCTCAGGGGCACTGCAATTCACAAACCTGCAGGCTTAGAAATGATAACTCTCGTCCACAAATATATTGAGGGAAGGCAACGAAGAGGATTTGAAAGCAAGGCAGAATTGCAGGAAACAGATTTCAGGAGGTAGATTCGAATCGCCTTGAAAGCAGAGGAAAAGCGGCAAAACCTCGACAATGATGCCCTTGGCCAAAAAGGGCGTATGCGTTTTTTCCTAAATATATTCAGGAAAAAACGCATACGCCCTTTTTGGCCAACCAAGCAACCTGGAAAGGCAAATCAGCGCTACAAAGAAGTCTCGCTTCCCATCGGTCAAAAGGGCCATGCTGAATAAAGTGTCAAAACCAGAAATGCAGGACAGGCCATGGAGAAATGGGAGCCTTGCTACGCTGATGGGCGGGCTGTAAACTGCCAACAGCCACTCTGGAGAAGTGTACGGTGTGTCCTGAAACATCTAAAAATCTCAGCTTAGAGAGCATAGGGCACTTCCACTCATGGGCGTATAAATTGGGAAAACTAAAAATCAGCAAGACACAGGCACCCCAAAGTTTTGGGCTACTCTGTTGACAAGAACCTCCACTTTGTTACACCTTAAATATCCCAGGAAAGAGAAGAATGGATAAAGAAGTTGTGGTCCTTGTGTACAATGGAATATCACTCAGCCATGAAATCAATGTCATAAGGCTAGTAGCAGCATGATGAGTGGATTTAGGTATGACGATTCTAAGTGAAATAAGTCACACAGAAAAAGACACTGATCATAAGATATCACTTATAGAGGGAATGTAAAAACCGCTACCCTTGAACTGAATTAAAAAACAGAACAGAGTCACACGTTTAGAAAAGACACTATGGCTGCTTAACGGGAAAGGTGAGGTGGGGTGATGCATAAAACAAGGGTTTCAAATTAGCTCAGATACCGTTCCATAAACCCAATATGTAATAGACAAGACCTACTCTTTGCTCAGTGATCTGGACTCAACACCCCCTCTACACCGCCCAAGAATATGTCTGACTAGTAAGAATCTTAAAACCTATGTATTGATATCGCTCCGTAAGTGCGTCAAGTGGGTATAAAGCGGCATAAACACAGCAGTGAAAAGCAGCTAAACCCCATTCTAAAAATCAATTACTTTTAAAAACCCGTGAAACAAAGACAGTGAAAGAGAGAGAAATTCATACAAAATTCGTTCAGGGGCTGTGATGCCACCTGGATTGACCATATTTGGACCCACAGCTGATTGAGACATAAGGGTGGACACTCTTGGGGCTGAGAGGTTTTGTGAGGTTGGGTGAGCAAACGCAGACCCTTTAAAGTAATACGGCGTGGTACCCATCCCATGGGTCCCACATCTCCAGGTTCAAGGGCATCGTCCTACATTGAAAACATGCATGAGAACCCCGAAGATGGTACACCGTGTGATCGGGAAAGGTTTCTAAAACGAACCTCATTTCTCATCTCCTTGTGCTCCGGTTCGCCATTCCAGCCGCTTTACTAGCAATCTCCCTCCTTGGAGAATCAGCACCTTTATCCTCCTGTTCCGTACAGGTTACAATTTGTTCTGAGGATGAACCGGAAGAGGGGGAACCAATGAGACACTAGCTCTAGGTGTTGGGACAGGCACGGGTCACTCTATTTTCCCATCAGGAAGAAGAATTCACCACAGGCTCAGCCTGCCGCCAGGAACTAGAATACGGCCTGAAGCAATACTGCGTTTTTGCGGCCAGCTCCCAAGAAAGCGAGTTGATTAATGGAGCTCAGGGGCACTGCAATTCACAAACCTGCAGGCTTAGAAATGATAACTCTCGTCCACAAATATATTGAGGGAAGGCAACGAAGAGGATTTGAAAGCAAGGCAGAATTGCAGGAAACAGATTTCAGGAGGTAGATTCGAATCGCCTTGAAAGCACAGGAAAAGCGGCAAAACCTCGACAATGATGCCCTTGGCCAAAAAGGGCGTATGCGTTTTTTCCTAAATATATTCAGGAAAAAACACATACGCCCTTTTTGGCCAACCAAGCAACCTGGAAAGGCAAATCAGCGCTACAAAGAAGTCTCGCTTCCCATCGGTCAAAAGGGCCATGCTGAATAAAGTGTCAAAACCAGAAATGCAGGACAGGCCATGGAGAAATGGGAGCCTTGCTACGCTGATGGGCGGGCTGTAAACTGCCAACAGCCACTCTGGAGAAGTGTACGGTGTGTCCTGAAACATCTAAAAATCTCAGCTTAGAGAGCATAGGGCACTTCCACTCATGGGCGTATAAATTGGGAAAACTAAAAATCAGCAAGACACAGGCACCCCAAAGTTTTGGGCTACTCTGTTGACAAGAACCTCCACTTTGTTACACCTTAAATATCCCAGGAAAGAGAAGAATGGATAAAGAAGTTGTGGTCCTTGTGTACAATGGAATATCACTCAGCCATGAAATCAATGTCATAAGGCTAGTAGCAGCATGATGAGTGGATTTAGGTATGACGATTCTAAGTGAAATAAGTCACACAGAAAAAGACACTGATCATAAGATATCACTTATAGAGGGAATGTAAAAACCGCTACCCTTGAACTGAATTAAAAAACAGAACAGAGTCACACGTTTAGAAAAGACACTATGGCTGCTTAACGGGAAAGGTGAGGTGGGGTGATGCATAAAACAAGGGTTTCAAATTAGCTCAGATACCGTTCCATAAACCCAATATGTAATAGACAAGACCTACTCTTTGCTCAGTGATCTGGACTCAACACCCCCTCTACACCGCCCAAGAATATGTCTGACTAGTAAGAATCTTAAAACCTATGTATTGATATCGCTCCGTAAGTGCGTCAAGTGGGTATAAAGCGGCATAAACACAGCAGTGAAAAGCAGCTAAACCCCATTCTAAAAATCAATTACTTTTAAAAACCCGTGAAACAAAGACAGTGAAAGAGAGAGAAATTCTTACAAAATTCGTTCAGGGGCTGTGATGCCACCTGGATTGACCATATTTGGACCCACAGCTGATTGAGACATATGGGTGGACACTCTTGGGGCTGAGAGGTTTTGTGAGGTTGGGTGAGCAAACGCAGACCCTTTAAAGTAATACGGCGTGGTACCCATCCCATGGGTCCCACATCTCCAGGTTCAAGGGCATCGTCCTACATTGAAAACATGCATGAGAAACCCCGAAGATGGTACACCGTGTGATCGGGAAAGGTTTCTAAAACGAACCTCATTTCTCATCTCCTTGTGCTCCGGTTCGCCATTCCAGCCGCTTTACTAGCAATCTCCCTCCTTGGAGAATCAGCACCTTTATCCTCCTGTTCCGTACAGGTTGCAATTTGTCCTGAGGATGAACGGGAAGAGGGGGAACCAATGAGAGACTAGCTCTAGGTGTTGGGACAGGCACAGGTCACTCTATTTTCCCATCAGGAAGAAGAATTCACCACAGGCTCAGCCTGCCACCAGGAACCAGAATACGGCCTGAAGCAATCCTGCGCTTTTGCGGCCAGCTCCCAAGAAAGCGAGTTGAAAAATGGAGCTCAGGGGCACTGCAATTCACAAACCTGCAGACTTAGAAATGATAACTCTCGTCCACAAATATATTGAGGGAAGGCAACGAAGAGGATTTGAAAGCAAGGCAGAATTGCAGGAAACAGATTTCAGGAGGTAGATTCGAATCGCCTTGAAAGCACAGGAAAAGCGGCAAAACCTCGACAATGATGCCCTTGGCCAAAAAGGGCGTATGCGTTTTTTCCTGAATATATTCAGGAAAAAACGCATACGCCCTTTTTGGCCAACCAAGCAACCTGGAAAGGCCAATCAGCGCTACAAAGAAGTCTCGCTTCCCATCGGTCAAAAGGGCCATGCTGAATAAAGTGTCAAAACCAGAAATGCAGGACAGGCCATGGAGAAATGGGAGCCTTCCTACGCTAATGGGCGGGGTGTAAATTGCCAATAGGCACTCTGGAGAAGTGTACGGTGTGTCCTGAAACATCTAAAAAACACAGCTTAGAGAGCATAGGGCACTTCCACTCATGGGCGTATAAATTGGGAAAATTAAAAATCAGCAAGACACAGGCACCCCAAAGTTTTGGGCTACTCTGTTGACAAGAACCTCCACTTCGTTACACCTTAAATATCCCAGGAAAGAGAAGAACGGATAAAGAAGTTGTGGTCCTTCTGTACAATGGAATATCACTCAGCCATGAAATCAATGTCATAAGGCTAGTAGCAGCATGATGAGTGGATTTAGGTATGACGATTCTAAGTGAAATAAGTCACACAGAAAACGACGCTGATCATAAGATATCACTTATAGAGGGAATGTGAAAACCGCTACCCTTGAACTGAATTACAAAACAGAACAGAGTCACATGTTTAGACAACACACTATGGCTGCTTAACGGGAAAGGGGAGGTGGGGTGATGCATAAAACAAGGGTTTCAAATTAGCTCAGATACCGTTCCATAAACCCAATATGTAATAGACAAGACCTACTCCTTGCTCAGTGGGCTGGACTCAACACCCCCTATTCACCGCCCAAGAATATATCTGACTAGTAAGAATCTTAAAACCTATGTATTGATATCTCTCTGTAAGTGAGTCAAGTGGGTATAAAGCGGCATAAACACAGCAGTGAAAAGCAGCTAAACCCCATTGTAAAAATCAATTACTTTTAAAAACCCGTGAAACAAAGACAGTGAAAGAGAAAGTAATTCTTACAAAATTCTTTCAGGGGCTGTGATGCCACCTGGATTGACCATATCAAGACCCACAGCTGATTGAGACATAAGGGTGGACCCTCTTGGGGCTGAGAGGTTTGGTGAGGTTGGGTGAGCAAACGCAGACCGTTTAAAGTAATACGGCGTGGTACCCATCCCATGGGTCCCAAATCTCCAGGTTCAAGGGCATCGTCCTACATTGAAAACATGCATGAGAACCCCGAAGATGGTACACCGTGTGATCGGGAAAGGTTTCTAAAACGAACCTCATTTCTCATCTCCTTGTGCTCCGGTTCGCCATTCCAGCCGCTTTACTAGCAATCTCCCTCCTTGGAAAATCAGCACCTTTATCCTCCTGTTCCGTACAGGTTACAATTTGTTCTGAGGATGAATGGGAAGAGGGGGAACCAATGAGACACTAGCTCTAGGTGTTGGGACAGGCACGGGTCACTCTATTTTCCCATCAGGAAGAAGAATTAACCACAGGCTCAGCCTGCCGCCAGGAACTAGAATACGGCCTGAAGCAATACTGCGTTTTTGCGGCCAGCTCCCAAGAAAGCGAGTTGATTAATGGAGCTCAGGGGCACTGCAATTCACAAACCTGCAGGCTTAGAAATGATAACTCTCGTCCACAAATATATTGAGGGAAGGCAACGAAGAGGATTTGAAAGCAAGGCAGAATTGCAGGAAACAGATTTCAGGAGGTAGATTCGAATCGCCTTGAAAGCACAGGAAAAGCGGCAAAACCTCGACAATGATGCCCTTGGCCAAAAAGGGCGTATGCGTTTTTTCCTGAATATATTCAGGAAAAAACGCATACGCCCTTTTTGGCCAACCGAGCAACCTGGAAAGGCAAATCAGCGCTACAAAGAAGTCTCGCTTCCCATCGGTCAAAAGGGCCATGCTGAATAAAGTGTCAAAACCAGAAATGCAGGACAGGCCATGGAGAAATGGGAGCCTTGCTACGCTGATGGGCGGGCTGTAAACTGCCAACAGCCACTCTGGAGAAGTGTACGGTGTGTCCTGAAACATCTAAAAATCTCAGCTTAGAGAGCATAGGGCACTTCCACTCATGGGCGTATAAATTGGGAAAACTAAAAATCAGCAAGACACAGGCACCCCAAAGTTTTGGGCTACTCTGTTGACAAGAACCTCCACTTTGTTACACCTTAAATATCCCAGGAAAGAGAAGAATGGATAAAGAAGTTGTGGTCCTTCTGTACAATGGAATATCACTCAGCCATGAAATCAATGTCATAAGGCTAGTAGCAGCATGATGAGTGGATTTAGGTATGACGATTCTAAGTGAAATAAGTCACACAGAAAAAGACACTGATCATAAGATATCACTTATAGAGGGAATGTAAAAACCGCTACCCTTGAACTGAATTAAAAAACAGAACAGAGTCACACGTTTAGAAAAGACACTATGGCTGCTTAACGGGAAAGGTGAGGTGGGGTGATGCATAAAACAAGGGTTTCAAATTAGCTCAGATACCGTTCCATAAACCCAATATGTAATAGACAAGACCTACTCTTTGCTCAGTGATCTGGACTCAACACCCCCTCTACACCGCCCAAGAATATGTCTGACTAGTAAGAATCTTAAAACCTATGTATTGATATCGCTCCGTAAGTGCGTCAAGTGGGTATAAAGCGGCATAAACACAGCAGTGAAAAGCAGCTAAACCCCATTCTAAAAATCAATTACTTTTAAAAACCCGTGAAACAAAGACAGTGAAAGAGAGAGAAATTCTTACAAAATTCGTTGAGGGGCTGTGATGCCACCTGGATTGACCATATTTGGACCCACAGCTGATTGAGACATATGGGTGGACACTCTTGGGGCTGAGAGGTTTGGTGAGGTTGGGTGAGCAAACGCAGACCCTTTAAAGTAATACGGCGTGGTACCCATCCCATGGGTCCCACATCTCCAGTTTCAAGGGCATCGTCCTACATTGAAAACATGCATGAGAACCCCGAAGATGGTACACCGTGTGATCGGGAAAGGTTTCTAAAACGAACCTCATTTCTCATCTCCTTGTGCTCCGGTTCGCCATTCCAGCCGCTTTACTAGCAATCTCCCTCCTTGGAGAATCAGCACCTTTATCCTCCTGTTCCGTACAGGTTACAATTTGTTCTGAGGATGAACGGGAAGAGGGGGAACCAATGAGACACTAGCTCTAGGTGTTGGGACAGGCACGGGTCACTCTATTTTCCCATCAGGAAGAAGAATTCACCACAGGCTCAGCCTGCCGCCAGGAACTAGAATACGGCCTGAAGCAATACTGCGTTTTTGCGGCCAGCTCCCAAGAAAGCGAGTTGATTAATGGAGCTCAGGGGCACTGCAATTCACAAACCTGCAGGCTTAGAAATGATAACTCTCGTCCACAAATATATTGAGGGAAGGCAACGAAGAGGATTTGAAAGCAAGGCAGAATTGCAGGAAACAGATTTCAGGAGGTAGATTCGAATCGCCTTTAAAGCACAGGAAAAGCGGCAAAACCTCGACAATGATGCCCTTGGCCAAAAAGGGCGTATGCGTTTTTTCCTAAATATATTCAGGAAAAAACGCATACGCCCTTTTTGGCCAACCAAGCAACCTGGAAAGGCAAATCAGCGCTACAAAGAAGTCTCGCTTCCCATCGGTCAAAAGGGCCATGCTGAATAAAGTGTCAAAACCAGAAATGCAGGACAGGCCATGGAGAAATGGGAGCCTTGCTACGCTGATGGGCGGGCTGTAAACTGCCAACAGCCACTCTGGAGAAGTGTACGGTGTGTCCTGAAACATCTAAAAATCTCAGCTTAGAGAGCATAGGGCACTTCCACTCATGGGCGTATAAATTGGGAAAACTAAAAATCAGCAAGACACAGGCACCCCAAAGTTTTGGGCTACTCTGTTGACAAGAACCTCCACTTTGTTACACCTTAAATATCCCAGGAAAGAGAAGAATGGATAAAGAAGTTGTGGTCCTTGTGTACAATGGAATATCACTCAGCCATGAAATCAATGTCATAAGGCTAGTAGCAGCATGATGAGTGGATTTAGGTATGACGATTCTAAGTGAAATAAGTCACACAGAAAAAGACACTGATCATAAGATATCACTTATAGAGGGAATGTAAAAACCGCTACCCTTGAACTGAATTAAAAAACAGAACAGAGTCACACGTTTAGAAAAGACACTATGGCTGCTTAACGGGAAAGGTGAGGTGGGGTGATGCATAAAACAAGGGTTTCAAATTAGCTCAGATACCGTTCCATAAACCCAATATGTAATAGACAAGACCTACTCTTTGCTCAGTGATCTGGACTCAACACCCCCTCTACACCGCCCAAGAATATGTCTGACTAGTAAGAATCTTAAAACCTATGTATTGATATCGCTCCGTAAGTGCGTCAAGTGGGTATAAAGCGGCATAAACACAGCAGTGAAAAGCAGCTAAACCCCATTCTAAAAATCAATTACTTTTAAAAACCCGTGAAACAAAGACAGTGAAAGAGAGAGAAATTCTTACAAAATTCGTTCAGGGGCTGTGATGCCACCTGGATTGACCATATTTGGACCCACAGCTGATTGAGACATATGGGTGGACACTCTTGGGGCTGAGAGGTTTTGTGAGGTTGGGTGAGCAAACGCAGACCCTTTAAAGTAATACGGCGTGGTACCCATCCCATGGGTCCCACATCTCCAGGTTCAAGGGCATCGTCCTACATTGAAAACATGCATGAGAAACCCCGAAGATGGTACACCGTGTGATCGGGAAAGGTTTCTAAAACGAACCTCATTTCTCATCTCCTTGTGCTCCGGTTCGCCATTCCAGCCGCTTTACTAGCAATCTCCCTCCTTGGAGAATCAGCACCTTTATCCTCCTGTTCCGTACAGGTTGCAATTTGTCCTGAGGATGAACGGGAAGAGGGGGAACCAATGAGAGACTAGCTCTAGGTGTTGGGACAGGCACAGGTCACTCTATTTTCCCATCAGGAAGAAGAATTCACCACAGGCTCAGCCTGCCGCCAGGAACTAGAATACGGCCTGAAGCAATACTGCGTTTTTGCGACCAGCTCCCAAGAAAGCGAGTTGATTAATGGAGCTCAGGGGCACTGCAATTCACAAACCTGCAGGCTTAGAAATGATAACTCTCGTCCACAAATATATTGAGGGAAGGCAACGAAGAGGATTTGAAAGCAAGGCAGAATTGCAGGAAACAGATTTCAGGAGGTAGATTCGAATCGCCTTTAAAGCAGAGGAAAAGCGGCAAAACCTCGACAATGATGCCCTTGGCCAAAAAGGGCGTATGCGTTTTTTCCTAAATATATTCAGGAAAAAACGCATACGCCCTTTTTGGCCAACCAAGCAACCTGGAAAGGCAAATCAGCGCTACAAAGAAGTCTCGCTTCCCATCGGTCAAAAGGGCCATGCTGAATAAAGTGTCAAAACCAGAAATGCAGGACAGGCCATGGAGAAATGGGAGCCTTGCTACGCTGATGGGCGGGCTGTAAACTGCCAACAGCCACTCTGGAGAAGTGTACGGTGTGTCCTGAAACATCTAAAAATCTCAGCTTAGAGAGCATAGGGCACTTCCACTCATGGGCGTATAAATTGGGAAAACTAAAAATCAGCAAGACACAGGCACCCCAAAGTTTTGGGCTACTCTGTTGACAAGAACCTCCACTTTGTTACACCTTAAATATCCCAGGAAAGAGAAGAATGGATAAAGAAGTTGTGGTCCTTGTGTACAATGGAATATCACTCAGCCATGAAATCAATGTCATAAGGCTAGTAGCAGCATGATGAGTGGATTTAGGTATGACGATTCTAAGTGAAATAAGTCACACAGAAAAAGACACTGATCATAAGATATCACTTATAGAGGGAATGTAAAACCCGCTACCCTTGAACTGAATTACAATACAGAACAGAGTCACATATTTAGAAAACACACTATGGCTGCTTAACGGGAAAGGGGAGGTGGGATGATGCATAAAACAAGGGTTTCAAATTAGCTCAGATACCGTTCCATAAACCCAATATGTAATAGACAAGACCTACTCCTTGCTCAGTGAACTGGACTCAACACCCCCTATTCACCGCCCAAGAATATATCTGACTAGTAAGAATCTTAAAACCTATGTATTGCTATCTCTCTATAAGTGAGTCAAGTGGGTATAAAGCGGCATAAACACAGCAGTGAAAAGCAGCTAAACCCCATTGTAAAAATCAATTACTTTTAAAAACCCGTGAAACAAAGACAGTGAAAGAGAGAGAAATTCTTACAAAATTCGTTCAGGGGCTGTGATGCCACCTGGATTGACCATATCTAGACCCACAGCTGATTGAGACATAAGGGTGGACCCTCTTGGGGCTGAGAGGTTTGGTGAGGTTGGGTGAGCAAACGCAGACCCTTTAAAGTAATACGGCGTGGTACCCATCCCATGGGTCCCAAATCTCCAGGTTCAAGGGCATCGTCCTACATTGAAAACATGCATGAGAACCCCGAAGATGGTACACCGTGTGATCGGGAAAGGTTTCTAAAACGAACATCATTTCTCATCTCCTTGTGCTCCGGTTCGCCATTCCAGCCGCTTTACTAGCAATCTCCCTCCTTGGAGAATCAGCACCTTTATCCTCCTGTTCCGTACAGGTTACAATTTGTTCTGAGGATGAACGGGAAGAGGGGGAACCAATGAGACACTAGCTCTAGGTGTTGGGACAGGCACGGGTCACTCTATTTTCCCATCAGGAAGAAGAATTAACCACAGGCTCAGCCTGCCGCCAGGAAAAAGAATACGGCCTGAAGCAATCCTGCGCTTTTGAGGCCAGCTCCCAAGAAAGCGAGTTGAATAATGGCGCTCTGGGGCACTGCAATTCACAAACCTGCAGACTTAGAAATGATAACTCTCGTCCACAAATATATTGAGGGAAGGCAACGAAGAGGATTTGAAAGCAAGGCAGAATTGCAGGAAACAGATTTCAGGAGGTAGATTCGAATCGCCTTTAAAGCACAGGAAAAGCGGCAAAACCTCGACAATGATGCCCTTGGCCAAAAAGGGCGTATGCGTTTTTTCCTGAATATATTCAGGAAAAAACGGATACGCCCTTTTTGGCCAACCAAGCAACCTGGAAAGGCAAATCAGCGCTACAAAGAAGTCTCGCTTCCCATCGGTCAAAAGGGCCATGCTGAATAAAGTGTCAAAACCAGAAATGCAGGACAGGCCATGGAGAAATGGGAGCCTTGCTACGCTGATGGGCGGGCTGTAAACTGCCAACAGCCACTCTGGAGAAGTGTACGGTGTGTCCTGAAACATCTAAAAATCTCAGCTTAGAGAGCATAGGGCACTTCCACTCATGGGCGTATAAATTGGGAAAACTAAAAATCAGCAAGACACAGGCACCCCAAAGTTTTGGGCTACTCTGTTGACAAGAACCTCCACTTTGTTACACCTTAAATATCCCAGGAAAGAGAAGAATGGATAAAGAAGTTGTGGTCCTTCTGTACAATGGAATATCACTCAGCCATGAAATCAATGTCATAAGGCTAGTAGCAGCATGATGAGTGGATTTAGGTATGACGATTCTAAGTGAAATAAGTCACACAGAAAAAGACACTGATCATAAGATATCACTTATAGAGGGAATGTAAAAACCGCTACCCTTGAACTGAATTAAAAAACAGAACAGAGTCACACGTTTAGAAAAGACACTATGGCTGCTTAACGGGAAAGGTGAGGTGGGGTGATGCATAAAACAAGGGTTTCAAATTAGCTCAGATACCGTTCCATAAACCCAATATGTAATAGACAAGACCTACTCTTTGCTCAGTGATCTGGACACAACACCCCCTCTACACCGCCCAAGAATATGTCTGACTAGTAAGAATCTTAAAACCTATGTATTGATATCGCTCCGTAAGTGCGTCAAGTGGGTATAAAGCGGCATAAACACAGCAGTGAAAAGCAGCTAAACCCCATTCTAAAAATCAATTACTTTTAAAAACCCGTGAAACAAAGACAGTGAAAGAGAGAGAAATTCTTACAAAATTCGTTCAGGGGCTGTGATGCCACCTGGATTGACCATATTTGGACCCACAGCTGATTGAGACATATGGGTGGACACTCTTGGGGCTGAGAGGTTTTGTGAGGTTGGGTGAGCAAACGCAGACCCTTTAAAGTAATACGGCGTGGTACCCATCCCATGGGTCCCACATCTCCAGGTTCAAGGGCATCGTCCTACATTGAAAACATGCATGAGAAACCCCGAAGATGGTACACCGTGTGATCGGGAAAGGTTTCTAAAACGAACCTCATTTCTCATCTCCTTGTGCTCCGGTTCGCCATTCCAGCCGCTTTACTAGCAATCTCCCTCCTTGGAGAATCAGCACCTTTATCCTCCTGTTCCGTACAGGTTACAATTTGTTCTGAGGATGAACGGGAAGAGGGGGAACCAATGAGACACTAGCTCTAGGGGTTGGGACAGGCACAGGTCACTCTATTTTCCCATCAGGAAGAAGAATTAACCACAGGCTCAGCCTGCCGCCAGGAACTAGAATACGGCCTGAAGCAATACAGCGTTTTTGCCGCCAGCTCCCAAGAAAGCGAGTTGAATAATGGAGCTCAGGGGCACTGCAATTCACAAACCTGCAGGCTTATAAATGATAACTCTCGTCCACAAATATACTGAGGGAAGGCAACGAAGAGGATTTGAAAGCAAGGCAGAATTGCAGGAAACAGATTTCAGGAGGTAGATTCGAATCGCCTTTAAAGCAGAGGAAAAGCGGCAAAACCTCGACAATGATGCCCTTGGCCAAAAAGGGCGTATGCGTTTTTTCCTGAATATATTCAGGAAAAAACGCATACGCCCTTTTTGGCCAACCAAGCAACCTGGAAAGGCAAATCAGCGCTACAAAGAAGTCTCGCTTCCCATCGGTCAAAAGGGCCATGCTGAATAAAGTGTCAAAACCAGAAATGCAGGACAGGCCATGGAGAAATGGGAGCCTTGCTACGCTGATGGGTGGGATGTAAATTGCCAACAGCCACTCTGGAGAAGTGTACGGTGTGTCCTGAAACATCTAAAAAACTCAGCTTAGAGAGCATAGGGCACTTCCACTCATGGGCGTATAAATTGGGAAAACTAAAAATCAGCAAGACACAGGCACCCCAAAGTTCTGGGCTACTCTGTTGACAAGAACCTCCACATCGTTACACCTTAAATATCCCAGGAAAGAGAAGAACGGATAAAGAAGTTGTGGTCCTCTGTACAATGGAATATCACTGAGCCATGAAATCAATGTCATAAGGCTAGTAGCAGCATGATGAGTGGATTTAGGTATGACGATTCTAAGTGAAATATGTCACACAGAAAAAGACACTGATCATAAGATATCACTTATAGAGGGAATGTAGAAACCGCTACCCTTGAACTGAATTACAAAACAGAACAGAGTCACACGTTTAGACAACACACTATGGCTGCTTAACGGGAAAGTTGAGGTGGGGTGATGCATAAAACAAGGGTTTCAAATTAGCTCAGATACCGTTCCATAAACCCAATATGTAATAGACAAGACCTACTCCTTGCTCAGTGGGCTGGACTCAACACCCCCTATTCACCGCCCAAGAATATATCTGACTAGTAAGAATCTTAAAACCTATGTATTGCTATCTCTCTGTAAGTGAGTCAAGTGGGTATAAAGCGGCATAAACACAGCAGTGAAAAGCAGCTAAACCCCATTGTAAAAATCAATTACTTTTAAAAACCCGTGAATCAAAGACAGTGAAAGAGAAAGTAATTCTTACAAAATTCTTTCAGGGGCTGTGATGCCACCTGGATTGACCATATCTAGACCCACAGCTGATTGAGACATAAGGGTGGACCCTCTTGGGGCTGAGAGGTTTGGTGAGGTTGGGTGAGCAAACGCAGACCGTTTAAAGTAATACGGCGTGGTACCCATCCCATGGGTCCCAAATCTCCAGGTTCAAGGGCATCGTCCTACATTGAAAACATGCATGAGAACCCCGAAGATGGTACACCGTGTGATCGGGAAAGGTTTCTAAAACGAAGCTCATTTCTCATCTCCTTGTGCTCCGGTTCGCCATTCCAGCCGCTTTACTAGCAATCTCCCTCCTTGGAGAATCAGCACCTTTATCCTCCTGTTCCGTACAGGTTACAATTTGTTCTGAGGATGAACGGGAAGAGGGGGAACCAATGAGACACTAGCTCTAGGTGTTGGGACAGGCACGGGTCACTCTATTTTCCCATCAGGAAGAAGAATTAACCACAGGCTCAGCCTGCCGCCAGGAACTAGAATACGGCCTGAAGCAATACTGCGTTTTTGCGGCCAGCTCCCAAGAAAGCGAGTTGATTAATGGAGCTCAGGGGCACTGCAATTCACAAACCTGCAGGCTTAGAAATGATAACTCTCGTCCACAAATATATTGAGGGAAGGCAACGAAGAGGATTTGAAAGCAAGGCAGAATTGCAGGAAACAGATTTCAGGAGGTAGATTCGAATCGCCTTGAAAGCACAGGAAAAGCGGCAAAACCTCGACAATGATGCCCTTGGCCAAAAAGGGCGTATGCGTTTTTTCCTAAATATATTCAGGAAAAAACGCATACGCCCTTTTTGGCCAACCAAGCAACCTGGAAAGGCAAATCAGCGCTACAAAGAAGTCTCGCTTCCCATCGGTCAAAAGGGCCATGCTGAATAAAGTGTCAAAACCAGAAATGCAGGACAGGCCATGGAGAAATGGGAGCCTTGCTACGCTGATGGGCGGGCTGTAAACTGCCAACAGCCACTCTGGAGAAGTGTACGGTGTGTCCTGAAACATCTAAAAATCTCAGCTTAGAGAGCATAGGGCACTTCCACTCATGGGCGTATAAATTGGGAAAACTAAAAATCAGCAAGACACAGGCACCCCAAAGTTTTGGGCTACTCTGTTGACAAGAACCTCCACTTTGTTACACCTTAAATATCCCAGGAAAGAGAAGAATGGATAAAGAAGTTGTGGTCCTTCTGTACAATGGAATATCACTCAGCCATGAAATCAATGTCATAAGGCTAGTAGCAGCATGATGAGTGGATTTAGGTATGACGATTCTAAGTGAAATAAGTCACACAGAAAAAGACACTGATCATAAGATATCACTTATAGAGGGAATGTAAAAACCGCTACCCTTGAACTGAATTAAAAAACAGAACAGAGTCACACGTTTAGAAAAGACACTATGGCTGCTTAACGGGAAAGGTGAGGTGGGGTGATGCATAAAACAAGGGTTTCAAATTAGCTCAGATACCGTTCCATAAACCCAATATGTAATAGACAAGACCTACTCTTTGCTCAGTGATCTGGACTCAACACCCCCTCTACACCGCCCAAGAATATGTCTGACTAGTAAGAATCTTAAAACCTATGTATTGATATCGCTCCGTAAGTGCGTCAAGTGGGTATAAAGCGGCATAAACACAGCAGTGAAAAGCAGCTAAACCCCATTCTAAAAATCAATTACTTTTAAAAACCCGTGAAACAAAGACAGTGAAAGAGAGAGAAATTCTTACAAAATTCGTTCAGGGGCTGTGATGCCACCTGGATTGACCATATTTGGACCCACAGCTGATTGAGACATATGGGTGGACACTCTTGGGGCTGAGAGGTTTTGTGAGGTTGGGTGAGCAAACGCAGACCCTTTAAAGTAATACGGCGTGGTACCCATCCCATGGGTCCCACATCTCCAGGTTCAAGGGCATCGTCCTACATTGAAAACATGCATGAGAAACCCCGAAGATGGTACACCGTGTGATCGGGAAAGGTTTCTAAAACGAACCTCATTTCTCATCTCCTTGTGCTCCGGTTCGCCATTCCAGCCGCTTTACTAGCAATCTCCCTCCTTGGAGAATCAGCACCTTTATCCTCCTGTTCCGTACAGGTTGCAATTTGTCCTGAGAATGAACGGGAAGAGGGGGAACCAATGAGAGACTAGCTCTAGGTGTTGGGACAGGCACAGGTCACTCCATTTTCCCATCAGGAAGAAGAATTCACCACAGGCTCAGCCTGCCACCAGGAACCAGAATACGGCCTGAAGCAATCCTGCGCTTTTGCGGCCAGCTCCCAAGAAAGCGAGTTGAAAAATGGAGCTCAGGGGCACTGCAATTCACAAACCTGCAGACTTAGAAATGATAACTCTCGTCCACAAATATATTGAGGGAAGGCAACGAAGAGGATTTGAAAGCAAGGCAGAATTGCAGGAAACAGATTTCAGGAGGTAGATTCGAATCGCCTTGAAAGCACAGGAAAAGCGGCAAAACCTCGACAATGATGCCCTTGGCCAAAAAGGGCGTATGCGTTTTTTCCTGAATATATTCAGGAAAAAACGCATACGCCCTTTTTGGCCAACCAAGCAACCTGGAAAGGCCAATCAGCGCTACAAAGAAGTCTCGCTTCCCATCGGTCAGAAGGGCCATGCTGAATAAAGTGTCAAAACCAGAAATGCAGGACAGGCCATGGAGAAATGGGAGCCTTGCTACGCTGATGGGTGGGATGTAAATTGCCAACAGCCACTCTGGAGAAGTGTACGGTGTGTCCTGAAACATCTAAAAAACTCAGCTTAGAGAGCATAGGGCACTTCCACTCATGGGCGTATAAATTGGGAAAACTAAAAATCAGCAAGACACAGGCACCCCAAAGTTCTGGGCTACTCTGTTGACAAGAACCTCCACATCGTTACACCTTAAATATCCCAGGAAAGAGAAGAACGGATAAAGAAGTTGTGGTCCTCTGTACAATGGAATATCACTGAGCCATGAAATCAATGTCATAAGGCTAGTAGCAGCATGATGAGTGGATTTAGGTATGACGATTCTAAGTGAAATATGTCACACAGAAAAAGACACTGATCATAAGATATCACTTATAGAGGGAATGTAGAAACCGCTACCCTTGAACTGAATTACAAAACAGAACAGAGTCACACGTTTAGACAACACACTATGGCTGCTTAACGGGAAAGTTGAGGTGGGGTGATGCATAAAACAAGGGTTTCAAATTAGCTCAGATACCGTTCCATAAACCCAATATGTAATAGACAAGACCTACTCCTTGCTCAGTGGGCTGGACTCAACACCCCCTATTCACCGCCCAAGAATATATCTGACTAGTAAGAATCTTAAAACCTATGTATTGCTATCTCTCTGTAAGTGAGTCAAGTGGGTATAAAGCGGCATAAACACAGCAGTGAAAAGCAGCTAAACCCCATTGTAAAAATCAATTACTTTTAAAAACCCGTGAATCAAAGACAGTGAAAGAGAAAGTAATTCTTACAAAATTCTTTCAGGGGCTGTGATGCCACCTGGATTGACCATATCTAGACCCACAGCTGATTGAGACATAAGGGTGGACCCTCTTGGGGCTGAGAGGTTTGGTGAGGTTGGGTGAGCAAACGCAGACCGTTTAAAGTAATACGGCGTGGTACCCATCCCATGGGTCCCAAATCTCCAGGTTCAAGGGCATCGTCCTACATTGAAAACATGCATGAGAACCCCGAAGATGGTACACCGTGTGATCGGGAAAGGTTTCTAAAACGAAGCTCATTTCTCATCTCCTTGTGCTCCGGTTCGCCATTCCAGCCGCTTTACTAGCAATCTCCCTCCTTGGAGAATCAGCACCTTTATCCTCCTGTTCCGTACAGGTTACAATTTGTTCTGAGGATGAACGGGAAGAGGGGGAACCAATGAGACACTAGCTCTAGGTGTTGGGACAGGCACGGGTCACTCTATTTTCCCATCAGGAAGAAGAATTAACCACAGGCTCAGCCTGCCGCCAGGAACTAGAATACGGCCTGAAGCAATACTGCGTTTTTGCGGCCAGCTCCCAAGAAAGCGAGTTGATTAATGGAGCTCAGGGGCACTGCAATTCACAAACCTGCAGGCTTAGAAATGATAACTCTCGTCCACAAATATATTGAGGGAAGGCAACGAAGAGGATTTGAAAGCAAGGCAGAATTGCAGGAAACAGATTTCAGGAGGTAGATTCGAATCGCCTTGAAAGCACAGGAAAAGCGGCAAAACCTCGACAATGATGCCCTTGGCCAAAAAGGGCGTATGCGTTTTTTCCTAAATATATTCAGGAAAAAACGCATACGCCCTTTTTGGCCAACCAAGCAACCTGGAAAGGCAAATCAGCGCTACAAAGAAGTCTCGCTTCCCATCGGTCAAAAGGGCCATGCTGAATAAAGTGTCAAAACCAGAAATGCAGGACAGGCCATGGAGAAATGGGAGCCTTGCTACGCTGATGGGCGGGCTGTAAACTGCCAACAGCCACTCTGGAGAAGTGTACGGTGTGTCCTGAAACATCTAAAAATCTCAGCTTAGAGAGCATAGGGCACTTCCACTCATGGGCGTATAAATTGGGAAAACTAAAAATCAGCAAGACACAGGCACCCCAAAGTTTTGGGCTACTCTGTTGACAAGAACCTCCACTTTGTTACACCTTAAATATCCCAGGAAAGAGAAGAATGGATAAAGAAGTTGTGGTCCTTCTGTACAATGGAATATCACTCAGCCATGAAATCAATGTCATAAGGCTAGTAGCAGCATGATGAGTGGATTTAGGTATGACGATTCTAAGTGAAATAAGTCACACAGAAAAAGACACTGATCATAAGATATCACTTATAGAGGGAATGTAAAAACCGCTACCCTTGAACTGAATTAAAAAACAGAACAGAGTCACACGTTTAGAAAAGACACTATGGCTGCTTAACGGGAAAGGTGAGGTGGGGTGATGCATAAAACAAGGGTTTCAAATTAGCTCAGATACCGTTCCATAAACCCAATATGTAATAGACAAGACCTACTCTTTGCTCAGTGATCTGGACTCAACACCCCCTCTACACCGCCCAAGAATATGTCTGACTAGTAAGAATCTTAAAACCTATGTATTGATATCGCTCCGTAAGTGCGTCAAGTGGGTATAAAGCGGCATAAACACAGCAGTGAAAAGCAGCTAAACCCCATTCTAAAAATCAATTACTTTTAAAAACCCGTGAAACAAAGACAGTGAAAGAGAGAGAAATTCTTACAAAATTCGTTCAGGGGCTGTGATGCCACCTGGATTGACCATATTTGGACCCACAGCTGATTGAGACATATGGGTGGACACTCTTGGGGCTGAGAGGTTTTGTGAGGTTGGGTGAGCAAACGCAGACCCTTTAAAGTAATACGGCGTGGTACCCATCCCATGGGTCCCACATCTCCAGGTTCAAGGGCATCGTCCTACATTGAAAACATGCATGAGAAACCCCGAAGATGGTACACCGTGTGATCGGGAAAGGTTTCTAAAACGAACCTCATTTCTCATCTCCTTGTGCTCCGGTTCGCCATTCCAGCCGCTTTACTAGCAATCTCCCTCCTTGGAGAATCAGCACCTTTATCCTCCTGTTCCGTACAGGTTGCAATTTGTCCTGAGAATGAACGGGAAGAGGGGGAACCAATGAGAGACTAGCTCTAGGTGTTGGGACAGGCACAGGTCACTCCATTTTCCCATCAGGAAGAAGAATTCACCACAGGCTCAGCCTGCCACCAGGAACCAGAATACGGCCTGAAGCAATCCTGCGCTTTTGCGGCCAGCTCCCAAGAAAGCGAGTTGAAAAATGGAGCTCAGGGGCACTGCAATTCACAAACCTGCAGACTTAGAAATGATAACTCTCGTCCACAAATATATTGAGGGAAGGCAACGAAGAGGATTTGAAAGCAAGGCAGAATTGCAGGAAACAGATTTCAGGAGGTAGATTCGAATCGCCTTGAAAGCACAGGAAAAGCGGCAAAACCTCGACAATGATGCCCTTGGCCAAAAAGGGCGTATGCGTTTTTTCCTGAATATATTCAGGAAAAAACGCATACGCCCTTTTTGGCCAACCAAGCAACCTGGAAAGGCCAATCAGCGCTACAAAGAAGTCTCGCTTCCCATCGGTCAGAAGGGCCATGCTGAATAAAGTGTCAAAACCAGAAATGCAGGACAGGCCATGGAGAAATGGGAGCCTTCCTACGCTAATGGGCGGGGTGTAAATTGCCAATAGGCACTCTGGAGAAGTGTACGGTGTGTCCTGAAACATCTAAAAAACACAGCTTAGAGAGCATAGGGCACTTCCACTCATGGGCGTATAAATTGGGAAAATTAAAAATCAGCAAGACACGGGCACCCCAAAGTTTTGGGCTACTCTGTTGACAAGAACCTCCACTTCGTTACACCTTAAATATCCCAGGAAAGAGAAGAACGGATAAAGAAGTTGTGGTCCTTCTGTACAATGGAATATCACTCAGCCATGAAATCAATGTCATAAGGCTAGTAGCAGCATGATGAGTGGATTTAGGTATGACGATTCTAAGTGAAATAAGTCACACAGAAAACGACGCTGATCATAAGATATCACTTATAGAGGGAATGTGAAAACCGCTACCCTTGAACTGAATTACAAAACAGAACAGAGTCACATGTTTAGACAACACACTATGGCTGCTTAACGGGAAAGGGGAGGTGGGGTGATGCATAAAACAAGGGTTTCAAATTAGCTCAGATACCGTTCCATAAACCCAATATGTAATAGACAAGACCTACTCCTTGCTCAGTGGGCTGGACTCAACACCCCCTTATCACCGCCCAAGAATATATCTGACTAGTAAGAATCTTAAAACCTATGTATTGATATCTCTCTGTAAGTGAGTCAAGTGGGTATAAAGCGGCATAAACACAGCAGTGAAAAGCAGCTAAACCCCATTGTAAAAATCAATTACTTTTAAAAACCCGTGAAACAAAGACAGTGAAAGAGAAAGTAATTCTTACAAAATTCTTTCAGGGGCTGTGATGCCACCTGGATTGACCATATCTAGACCCACAGCTGATTGAGACATAAGGGTGGACCCTCTTGGGGCTGAGAGGTTTGGTGAGGTTGGGTGAGCAAACGCAGACCGTTTAAAGTAATACGGCGTGGTACCCATCCCATGGGTCCCAAATCTCCAGGTTCAAGGGCATCGTCCTACATTGAAAACATGCATGAGAACCCCGAAGATGGTACACCGTGTGATCGGGAAAGGTTTCTAAAACGAAGCTCATTTCTCATCTCCTTGTGCTCCGGTTCGCCATTCCAGCCGCTTTACTAGCAATCTCCCTCCTTGGAGAATCAGCACCTTTATCCTCCTGTTCCGTACAGGTTACAATTTGTTCTGAGGATGAACGGGAAGAGGGGGAACCAATGAGACACTAGCTCTAGGTGTTGGGACAGGCACGGGTCACTCTATTTTCCCATCAGGAAGAAGAATTAACCACAGGCTCAGCCTGCCGCCAGGAACTAGAATACGGCCTGAAGCAATACTGCGTTTTTGCGGCCAGCTCCCAAGAAAGCGAGTTGATTAATGGAGCTCAGGGGCACTGCAATTCACAAACCTGCAGGCTTAGAAATGATAACTCTCGTCCACAAATATATTGAGGGAAGGCAACGAAGAGGATTTGAAAGCAAGGCAGAATTGCAGGAAACAGATTTCAGGAGGTAGATTCGAATCGCCTTTAAAGCAGAGGAAAAGCGGCAAAACCTCGACAATGATGCCCTTGGCCAAAAAGGGCGTATGCGTTTTTTCCTAAATATATTCAGGAAAAAACGCATACGCCCTTTTTGGCCAACCAAGCAACCTGGAAAGGCAAATCAGCGCTACAAAGAAGTCTCGCTTCCCATCGGTCAAAAGGGCCATGCTGAATAAAGTGTCAAAACCAGAAATGCAGGACAGGCCATGGAGAAATGGGAGCCTTGCTACGCTGATGGGCGGGCTGTAAACTGCCAACAGCCACTCTGGAGAAGTGTACGGTGTGTCCTGAAACATCTAAAAATCTCAGCTTAGAGAGCATAGGGCACTTCCACTCATGGGCGTATAAATTGGGAAAACTAAAAATCAGCAAGACACAGGCACCCCAAAGTTTTGGGCTACTCTGTTGACAAGAACCTCCACTTTGTTACACCTTAAATATCCCAGGAAAGAGAAGAATGGATAAAGAAGTTGTGGTCCTTGTGTACAATGGAATATCACTCAGCCATGAAATCAATGTCATAAGGCTAGTAGCAGCATGATGAGTGGATTTAGGTATGACGATTCTAAGTGAAATAAGTCACACAGAAAAAGACACTGATCATAAGATATCACTTATAGAGGGAATGTAAAAACCGCTACCCTTGAACTGAATTAAAAAACAGAACAGAGTCACACGTTTAGAAAAGACACTATGGCTGCTTAACGGGAAAGGTGAGGTGGGGTGATGCATAAAACAAGGGTTTCAAATTAGCTCAGATACCGTTCCATAAACCCAATATGTAATAGACAAGACCTACTCTTTGCTCAGTGATCTGGACTCAACACCCCCTCTACACCGCCCAAGAATATGTCTGACTAGTAAGAATCTTAAAACCTATGTATTGATATCGCTCCGTAAGTGCGTCAAGTGGGTATAAAGCGGCATAAACACAGCAGTGAAAAGCAGCTAAACCCCATTCTAAAAATCAATTACTTTTAAAAACCCGTGAAACAAAGACAGTGAAAGAGAGAGAAATTCTTACAAAATTCGTTCAGGGGCTGTGATGCCACCTGGATTGACCATATTTGGACCCACAGCTGATTGAGACATATGGGTGGACACTCTTGGGGCTGAGAGGTTTTGTGAGGTTGGGTGAGCAAACGCAGACCCTTTAAAGTAATACGGCGTGGTACCCATCCCATGGGTCCCACATCTCCAGGTTCAAGGGCATCGTCCTACATTGAAAACATGCATGAGAAACCCCGAAGATGGTACACCGTGTGATCGGGAAAGGTTTCTAAAACGAACCTCATTTCTCATCTCCTTGTGCTCCGGTTCGCCATTCCAGCCGCTTTACTAGCAATCTCCCTCCTTGGAGAATCAGCACCTTTATCCTCCTGTTCCGTACAGGTTGCAATTTGTCCTGAGGATGAACGGGAAGAGGGGGAACCAATGAGAGACTAGCTCTAGGTGTTGGGACAGGCACAGGTCACTCTATTTTCCCATCAGGAAGAAGAATTCACCACAGGCTCAGCCTGCCACCAGGAACCAGAATACGGCCTGAAGCAATCCTGCGCTTTTGCGGCCAGCTCCCAAGAAAGCAAGTTGAAAAATGGAGCTCAGCGGCACTGCAATTCACAAACCTGCAGACTTAGAAATGATAACTCTCGTCCACAAATATATTGAGGGAAGGCAACGAAGAGGATTTGAAAGCAAGGCAGAATTGCAGGAAACAGATTTCAGGAGGTAGATTCGAATCGCCTTTAAAGCAGAGGAAAAGCGGCAAAACCTCGACAATGATGCCCTTGGCCAAAAAGGGCGTATGCGTTTTTTCCTGAATATATTCAGGAAAAAACGCATACGCCCTTTTTGGCCAACCAAGCAACCTGGAAAGGCCAATCAGCGCTACAAAGAAGTCTCGCTTCCCATCGGTCAAAAGGGCCATGCTGAATAAAGTGTCAAAACCAGAAATGCAGGAAAGGCCATGGAGAAATGGAAGCCTTGCTACGCTGATGGGCGGGATGTAAACTGCCAATAGCCACTCTGGAGAAGTGTACGGTGTGTCCTGAAACATCTAAAAAACTCAGCTTAGAGAGCATAGGGCACTTCCACTCATGGGCGTATAAATTGGGAAAACTAAAAATCAGCAAGACAAAGGCACCCCTAAGTTTTGGCTACTCTGTTGACAAGAACCTCCACTTCGTTACACCTTAAATATCCCAGGAAAGAGAAGAATGGATAAAGAAGTTGTGGTCCTTATGTACAATGGAATATCACTCAGCCATGAAATCAATGTCACAAGGCTAGTAGCAGCATGATGAGTGGATTTAGGTATGACGATTCTAAGTGAAATAAGTCACACAGAAAAAGACACTGATCATAAGATATCACCTATAGAGGGAATGTAAAACCCGCTACCCTTGAACTGAATTACAATACAGAACAGAGTCACATATTTAGAAAACACACTATGGCTGCTTAACGGGAAAGGGGAGGTGGGATGATGCACAAAACAAGGGTTTCAAATTAGCTCAGATACCGTTCCATAAACCCAATATGTAATAGACAAGACCTACTCCTTGCTCAGTGAACTGGACTCAACACCCCCTATTCACCGCCCAAGAATATATCTGACTAGTAAGAATCTTAAAACCTATGTATTGCTATCTCTCTGTAAGTGAGTCAAGTGGGTATAAAGCGGCATAAACACAGCAGTGAAAAGCAGCTAAACCCCATTGTAAAAATCAATTACTTTTAAAAACCCGTGAAACAAAGACAGTGAAAGAGAGAGAAATTCTTACAAAATTCTTTCAGGGGCTGTGATGCCACCTGGATTGACCATATCTAGACCCACAGCTGATTGAGACATAAGGGTGGACACTCTTGGGGCTGAGAGGTTTGGTGAGGTTGGGTGAGCAAACGCAGACCGTTTAAAGTAATACGACATGGTACCCATCCCATGGGTCCCAAATCTCCAGGTTCAAGGGCATCGTCCTACATTGAAAACATGCATGAGAACCCCGAAGATGGTACACCGTGTGATCGGGAAAGGTTTCTAAAACGAACCTCATTTCTCATCTCCTTGTGCTCCGGTTCGCCATTCCAGCCGCTTTACTAGCAATCTCCCTCCTTGGAGAATCAGCACCTTTATCCTCCTGTTCCGTACAGGTTACAATTTGTTCTGAGGATGAACGGGAAGAGGGGGAACCAATGAGACACTAGCTCTAGGTGTTGGGACAGGCACGGGTCACTCTATTTTCCCATCAGGAAGAAGAATTAACCACAGGCTCAGCCTGCCGCCAGGAACTAAAATACGGCCTGAAGCAATACTGCGTTTTTGCGGCCAGCTCCCAAGAAAGCGAGTTGAATAATGGAGCTCAGGGGCACTGCAATTCACAAACCTGCAGGCTTATAAATGATAACTCTCGTCCACAAATATATTGAGGGAAGGCAACGAAGAGGATTTGAAAGCAAGGCAGAATTGCAGGAAACAGATTTCAGGAGGTAGATTCGAATCGCCTTTAAAGCAGAGGAAAAGCGGCAAAACCTCGACAATGATGCCCTTGGCCAAAAAGGGCGTATGCGTTTTTTCCTGAATATATTCAGGAAAAAACGCATACGCCCTTTTTGGCCAACCAAGCAACCTGGAAAGGCAAATCAGCGCTACAAAGAAGTCTCGCTTCCCATCGGTCAAAAGGGCCATGCTGAATAAAGTGTCAAAACCAGAAATGCAGGACAGGCCATGGAGAAATGGGAGCCTTGCTACGCTGATGGGTGGGATGTAAATTGCCAACAGCCACTCTGGAGAAGTGTACGGTGTGTCCTGAAACATCTAAAAAACTCAGCTTAGAGAGCATAGGGCACTTCCACTCATGGGCGTATAAATTGGGAAAACTAAAAATCAGCAAGTCACAGGCACCCCAAAGTTCTGGGCTACTCTGTTGACAAGAACCTCCACATCGTTACACCTTAAATATCCCAGGAAAGAGAAGAACGGATAAAGAAGTTGTGGTCCTTCTGTACAATGGAATATCACTGAGCCATGAAATCAATGTCATAAGGCTAGTAGCAGCATGATGAGTGGATTTAGGTATGACGATTCTAAGTGAAATATGTCACAAAGAAAAAGACACTGATCATAAGATATCACTTATAGAGGGAATGTAGAAACCGCTACCCTTGAACTGAATTACAAAACAGAACAGAGTCACACGTTTAGACAACACACTATGGCTGCTTAACGGGAAAGGTGAGGTGGGGTGATGCATAAAACAAGGGTTTCAAATTAGCTCAGATACCGTTCCATAAACCCAATATGTAATAGACAAGACCTACTCCTTGCTCAGTGAACTGGACTCAACACCTCCTCTTCACCGCCCAAGAATATATCTGACTAGTAAGAATCTTAAAACCTATGTATTGATATCTCTCTGTAAGTGAGTCAAGTAGGTATAAAGCGGCATAAACACAGCAGTGAAAAGCAGCTAAACCCCATTGTAAAAATCAATTACTTTTAAAAACCCGTGAAACAAAGACAGTGAAAAAGAGAGAAATTCTTACAAAATTCGTTGAGGGGCTGTGATGCCACCTGGATTGACCATATCTAGACCCACAGCTGATTGAGACATATGGGTGGACACTCTTGGGGCTGAGAGGTTTGGTGAGGTTGGGTGAGCAAACGCAGACCCTTTAAAGTAATACGGCGTGGTACCCATCACATGGGTCCCACATCTCCAGGTTCAAGGGCATCGTTCTACATTGAAAACATGCATGAGAAACCCAGAAGATGGTACACCGTGTGATCGGGAAAGATTTCTAAAATGAAACTCATTTCTCATCTCCTTGTGCTCCGGTTCGCCATTCCAGCCGCTTTACTAGCAATCACCCTCCTTGGAGAATCAGCACCTTTATCCTCCTGTTCCGTACAGGTTGCAATTTGTCCTGAGGATGAACGGGAAGAGGGGGAACCAATGAGAGACTAGCTCTACGTGTTGGGACAGGCACGGGTCACTCTATTTTCCCATCAGGAAGAAGAATTAACCACAGGCTCAGCCTGCCGCCAGGAAAAAGAATACGGCCTGAAGCAATCCTGCGCTTTTGAGGCCAGCTCCCAAGAAAGCGAGTTGAATAATGGCGCTCTGGGGCACTGCAATTCACAAACCTGCAGACTTAGAAATGATAACTCTCGTCCACAAATATATTGAGGGAAGGCAACGAAGAGGATTTGAAAGCAAGGCAGAATTGCAGGAAACAGATTTCAGGAGGTAGATTCGAATCGCCTTTAAAGCACAGGAAAAGCGGCAAAACCTCGACAATGATGCCCTTGGCCAAAAAGGGCGTATGCGTTTTTTCCTGAATATATTCAGGAAAAAACGCATACGCCCTTTTTGGCCAACCGAGCAACCTGGAAAGGCAAATCAGCGCTACAAAGAAGTCTCGCTTCCCATCGGTCAAAAGGGCCATGCTGAATAAAGTGTCAAAACCAGAAATGCAGGACAGGCCATGGAGAAATGGGAGCCTTGCTACGCTGATGGGCGGGCTGTAAACTGCCAACAGCCACTCTGGAGAAGTGTACGGTGTGTCCTGAAACATCTAAAAATCTCAGCTTAGAGAGCATAGGGCACTTCCACTCATGGGCGTATAAATTGGGAAAACTAAAAATCAGCAAGACACAGGCACCCCAAAGTTTTGGGCTACTCTGTTGACAAGAACCTCCACTTTGTTACACCTTAAATATCCTAGGAAAGAGAAGAATGGATAAAGAAGTTGTGGTCCTTCTGTACAATGGAATATCACTCAGCCATGAAATCAATGTCATAAGGCTAGTAGCAGCATGATGAGTGGATTTAGGTATGACGATTCTAAGTGAAATAAGTCACACAGAAAAAGACACTGATCATAAGATATCACTTATAGAGGGAATGTAAAAACCGCTACCCTTGAACTGAATTAAAAAACAGAACAGAGTCACACGTTTAGAAAACACACTATGGCTGCTTAACGGGAAAGGTGAGGTGGGGTGATGCATAAAACAAGGGTTTCAAATTAGCGCAGATACCGTTCCATAAACCCAATATGTAATAGACAAGACCTACTCTTTGCTCAGTGATCTGGACTCAACACCCCCTCTACACCGCCCAAGAATATGTCTGACTAGTAAGAATCTTAAAACCTATGTATTGATATCGCTCCGTAAGTGCGTCAAGTGGGTATAAAGCGGCATAAACACAGCAGTGAAAAGCAGCTAAACCCCATTCTAAAAATCAATTACTTTTAAAAACCCGTGAAACAAAGACAGTGAAAGAGAGAGAAATTCTTACAAAATTCGTTCAGGGGCTGTGATGCCACCTGGATTGACCATATTTGGACCCACAGCTGATTGAGACATATGGGTGGACACTCTTGGGGCTGAGAGGTTTTGTGAGGTTGGGTGAGCAAACGCAGACCCTTTAAAGTAATACGGCGTGGTACCCATCCCATGGGTCCCACATCTCCAGGTTCAAGGGCATCGTCCTACATTGAAAACATGCATGAGAAACCCCGAAGATGGTACACCGTGTGATCGGGAAAGGTTTCTAAAACGAACCTCATTTCTCATCTCCTTGTGCTCCGGTTCGCCATTCCAGCCGCTTTACTAGCAATCTCCCTCCTTGGAGAATCAGCACCTTTATCCTCCTGTTCCGTACAGGTTGCAATTTGTCCTGAGGATGAACGGGAAGAGGGGGAACCAATGAGAGACTAGCTCTAGGTGTTGGGACAGGCACAGGTCACTCTATTTTCCCATCAGGAAGAAGAATTAACCACAGGCTCAGCCTGCCTCCAGGAACCAGAATACGGCCTGAAGCAATCCTGCGCTTTTGCGGCCAGCTCCCAAGAAAGCGAGTTGAATAATGGTGCTCAGAGGCACTGCAATTCACTAACCTGCAGGCTTATAAATGATAACTCTCGTCCACAAATATATAGAGGGAAGGCAACGAAGAGGATTTGAAAGCAAGGCAGAATTGCAGGAAACAGATTTCAGGAGGTAGATTCGAATCGCCTTTAAAGCAGAGGAAAAGCGGCAAAACCTCGACAATGATGCCCTTGGTCAAAAAGGGCGTATGCGTTTCTTCCTGAATATATTCAGGAAAAAACGCATACGTCCTTTTTGGCCAACCAAGCAACCTGGAAAGGCCAATCAGCGCTACAAAGAAGTCTCGCTTCCCATCGGTCAAAAGGGCCATCCTGAATAAAGTGTCAAAACCAGAAATGCAGGAAAGGCCATGGAGAAATGGGAGCCTTGCTACGCTGATGGGCGGGATGTAAACTGCCAATAGCCACTCTGGAGAAGTGTACGGTGTGTCCTGAAACATCTAAAAAACTCAGCTTAGAGAGCATAGGGCACTTCCACTCATGGGCGTATAAATTGGGAAAACTAAAAATCAGCAAGACAAAGGCACCCCTAAGTTTTGGCTACTCTGTTGACAAGAACCTCCACTTCGTTACACCTTAAATATCCCAGGAAAGAGAAGAATGGATAAAGAAGTTGTGGTCCTTATGTACAATGGAATATCACTCAGCCATGAAATCAATGTCACAAGGCTAGTAGCAGCATGATGAGTGGATTTAGGTATGACGATTCTAAGTGAAATAAGTCACACAGAAAAAGACACTGATCATAAGATATCACCTATAGAGGGAATGTAAAACCCGCTACCCTTGAACTGAATTACAATACAGAACAGAGTCACATATTTAGAAAACACACTATGGCTGCTTAACGGGAAAGGGGAGGTGGGATGATGAATAAAACAAGGGTTTCAAATTAGCTCATATACCGTTCCATAAATCCAATATGTAATAGACAAGATCTACTCCTTGCTCAGTGAACTCGACTCAACACACCCTATTCACCGCCCAAGAATATATTTGACTAGTAAGAATCTTAAAACCTATGTATTGCTATCTCTCTGTAAGTGAGTCAAGTGGGTATAAAGCGGCATAAACACAGCAGTGAAAAGCAGCTAAACCCCATTGTAAAAATCAATTACTTTTAAAAACCCGTGAAACAAAGACAGTGAAAGAGAGAGAAATTCTTACAAAATTCGTTCAGGGGCTGTGATGCCACCTGGATTGACCATATCTAGACCCACAGCTGATTGAGACATAAGGGTGGACACTCTTAGGGCTGAGAGGTTTGGTGAGGTTGGGTGAGCAAACGCAGACCCTTTAATGTAATACGGCGTTGTACCCATCCCATGGGTCCCAAATCTCCAGGTTCAAGGGCATCGTCCTACATTGAAAACATGCATGAGAACCCCGAAGATGGTACACCGTGTGATCGGGAAAGGTTTCTAAAACGAACATCATTTCTCATCTCCTTGTGCTCCGGTTCGCCATTCCAGCCGCTTTACTAGCAATCTCCCTCCTTGGAGAATCAGCACCTTTATCCTCCTGTTCCATACAGGTTACAATTTGTTCTGAGGATGAACGGGAAGAGGGGGAACCAATGAGACACTAGCTCTAGGTGTTGGGACAGGCACAGGTCACTCTATTTTCCCATCAGGAAGAAGAATTAACCACAGGCTCAGCCTGCCGCCAGGAACTAGAATACGGCCTGAAGCAATACTGCGTTTTTGCGGCCAGCTCCCAAGAAAGCGAGTTGAATAATGGAGCTCAGGGGCACTGCAATTCACAAACCTGCAGGCTTATAAATGATAACTCTCGTCCACAAATATACTGAGGGAAGGCAACGAAGAGGATTTGAAAGCAAGGCAGAATTGCAGGAAACAGATTTCAGGAGGTAGATTCGAATCGCCTTTAAAGCAGAGGAAAAGCGGCAAAACCTCGACAATGATGCCCTTGGCCAAAAAGGGCGTATGCGTTTTTTCCTGAATATATTCAGGAAGAAACGCATACGCCCTTTTTGGCCAACCAAGCAACCTGGAAAGGCAAATCAGCGCTACAAAGAAGTCTCGCTTCCCATCGGTCAAAAGGGCCATGCTGAATAAAGTGTCAAAACCAGAAATGCAGGACAGGCCATGGAGAAATGGGAGCCTTGCTACGCTGATGGGTGGGATGTAAATTGCCAACAGCCACTCTGGAGAAGTGTACGGTGTGTCCTGAAACATCTAAAAAACTCAGCTTAGAGAGCATAGGGCACTTCCACTCATGGGCGTATAAATTGGGAAAACTAAAAATCAGCAAGACACAGGCACCCCAAAGTTCTGGGCTACTCTGTTTACAAGAACCTCCACATCGTTACACCTTAAATATCCCAGGAAAGAGAAGAACGGATAAAGAGGTTGTGGTCCTTCTGTACAATGGAATATCACTGAGCCATGAAATCAATGTCATAAGGCTAGTAGCAGCATGATGAGTGGATTTAGGTATGACGATTCTAAGTGAAATATGTCACAAAGAAAAAGACACTGATCATAAGATATCACTTATAGAGGGAATGTAGAAACCGCTACCCTTGAACTGAATTACAAAACAGAACAGAGTCACACGTTTAGACAACACACTATGGCTGCTTAACGGGAAAGTTGAGGTGGGGTGATGCATAAAACAAGGGTTTCAAATTAGCTCAGATACCGTTCCATAAACCCAATATGTAATAGACAAGACCTACTCCTTGCTCAGTGAACTCGACTCAACACCTCCTCTTCACCGCCCAAGAATATATCTGACTAGTAAGAATCTTAAAACCTATGTATTGATATCTCTCTGTAATTGAGTCAAGTAGGTATAAAGCGGCATAAACACAGCAGTGAAAAGCAGCTAAACCCTATTGTAAAAATCAATTACTTTTAAAAACCCGTGAAAGAAAGACAGTGAAAAAGAGAGAAATTCTTACAAAATTCGTTGAGGGGCTGTGATGCCACCTGGATTGACCATATCTAGACCCACAGCTTATTGAGACATATGGGTGGACACTCGTGGGGCTGAGAGGTTTGGTGAGGTTGGGTGAGCAAACGCAGACCCTTTAAAGTAATACGGCGTGGTACCCATCCCATGGGTCCCACATCTCCAGGTTCAAGGGCATCGTCCTACATTGAAAACATGCATGAGGAACCCAGAAGATGGTACACCGTGTGATCGGGAAAGATTTCTAAAATGAAACTCATTTCTCATCTCCTTGTGCTCCGGTTCGCCATTCCAGCCGCTTTACTAGCAATCACCCTCCTTGGAGAATCAGCACCTTTATCCTCCTGTTCCGTACAGGTTGCAATTTGTCCTGAGGATGAACGGGAAGAGGGGGAACCAATGAGAGACTAGCTCTACGTGTTGGGACAGGCACAGGTCACTCTATTTTCCCATCAGGAAGAAGAATTAACCACAGGCTCAGCCTGCCGCCAGGAAAAAGAATACGGCCTGAAGAAAGCCTGCGCTTTTGAGGCCAGCTCCCAAGAAAGCGAGTTGAATAATGGCGCTCTGGGGCACTGCAATTCACAAACCTGCAGACTTAGAAATGATAACTCTCGTCCACAAATATATTGAGGGAAGGCAACGAAGAGGATTTGAAAGCAAGGCAGAATTGCAGGAAACAGATTTCAGGAGGTAGATTCGAATCGCCTTTAAAGCACAGGAAAAGCGGCAAAACCTCGACAATGATGCCCTTGGCCAAAAAGCGCGTATGCGTTTTTTCCTGAATATATTCAGGAAAAAAGGCATACGCCCTTTTTGGCTAACCGAGCAACCTGGAAAGGCAAATCAGCGCTACAAAGAAGTCTCGCTTCCCATCGGTCAAAAGGGCCATGCTGAATAAAGTGTCAAAACCAGAAATGCAGGACAGGCCATGGAGAAATGGGAGCCTTGCTACGCTGATGGGCGGGCTGTAAACTGCCAACAGCCACTCTGGAGAAGTGTACGGTGTGTCCTGAAACATCTAAAAATCTCAGCTTAGAGAGCATAGGGCACTTCCACTCATGGGCGTATAAATTGGGAAAACTAAAAATCAGCAAGACACAGGCACCCCAAAGTTTTGGGCTACTCTGTTGACAAGAACCTCCACTTTGTTACACCTTAAATATCCCAGGAAAGAGAAGAATGGATAAAGAAGTTGTGGTCCTTCTGTACAATGGAATATCACTCAGCCATGAAATCAATGTCATAAGGCTAGTAGCAGCATGATGAGTGGATTTAGGTATGACGATTCTAAGTGAAATAAGTCACACAGAAAAAGACACTGATCATAAGATATCACTTATAGAGGGAATGTAAAAACCGCTACCCTTGAACTGAATTAAAAAACAGAACAGAGTCACACGTTTAGAAAACACACTATGGCTGCTTAACGGGAAAGGTGAGGTGGGGTGATGCATAAAACAAGGGTTTCAAATTAGCTCAGATACCGTTCCATAAACCCAATATGTAATAGACAAGACCTACTCTTTGCTCAGTGATCTGGACTCAACACCCCCTCTACACCGCCCAAGAATATGTCTGACTAGTAAGAATCTTAAAACCTATGTATTGATATTGCTCCGTAAGTGCGTCAAGTGGGTATAAAGCGGCATAAACACAGCAGTGAAAAGCAGCTAAACCCCATTCTAAAAATCAATTACTTTTAAAAACCCGTGAAACAAAGACAGTGAAAGAGAGAGAAATTCTTACAAAATTCGTTCAGGGGCTGTGATGCCACCTGGATTGACCATATTTGGACCCACAGCTGATTGAGACATATGGGTGGACACTCTTGGGGCTGAGAGGTTTTGTGAGGTTGGGTGAGCAAACGCAGACCCTTTAAAGTAATACGGCGTGGTACCCATCTCATGGGTCCCACATCTCCAGGTTCAAGGGCATCGTCCTACATTGAAAACATGCATGAGAAACCCCGAAGATGGTACACCGTGTGATCGGGAAAGGTTTCTAAAACGAACCTCATTTCTCATCTCCTTGTGCTCCGGTTCGCCATTCCAGCCGCTTTACTAGCAATCTCCCTCCTTGGAGAATCAGCACCTTTATCCTCCTGTTCCGTACAGGTTGCAATTTGTCCTGAGGATGAACGGGAAGAGGGGGAACCAATGAGAGACTAGCTCTAGGTGTTGGGACAGGCACAGGTCACTCTATTTTCCCATCAGGAAGAAGAATTCACCACAGGCTCAGCCTGCCACCAGGAACCAGAATACGGCCTGAAGCAATCCTGCGCTTTTGCGGCCAGCTCCCAAGAAAGCGAGTTGAAAAATGGAGCTCAGGGGCACTGCAATTCACAAACCTGCAGACTTAGAAATGATAACTCTCGTCCACAAATATATTGAGGGAAGGCAACGAAGAGGATTTGAAAGCAAGGCAGAATTGCAGGAAACAGATTTCAGGAGGAAGATTCGAATCGCCTTGAAAGCACAGGAAAAGCGGCAAAACCTCGACAATGATGCCCTTGGCCAAAAAGGGCGTATGCGTTTTTTCCTGAATATATTCAGGAAAAAACGCATACGCCCTTTTTGGCCAACCAAGCAACCTGGAAAGGCCAATCAGCGCTACAAAGAAGTCTCGCTTCCCATCGGTCAAAAGGGCCATGCTGAATAAAGTGTCAAAACCAGAAATGCAGGACAGGCCATGGAGAAATGGGAGCCTTCCTACGCTAATGGGCGGGGTGTAAATTGCCAATAGGCACTCTGGAGAAGTGTACGGTGTGTCCTGAAACATCTAAAAAACACAGCTTAGAGAGCATAGGGCACTTCCACTCATGGGCGTATAAATTGGGAAAATTAAAAATCAGCAAGACACAGGCACCCCAAAGTTTTGGGCTACTCTGTTGACAAGAACCTCCACTTCGTTACACCTTAAATATCCCAGGAAAGAGAAGAACGGATAAAGAAGTTGTGGTCCTTATGTACAATGGAATATCACTCAGCCATGAAATCAATGTCATAAGGCTAGTAGCAGCATGATGAGTGGATTTAGGTATGACGATTCTAAGTGAAATAAGTCACACAGAAAACGACGCTGATCATAAGATATCACTTATAGAGGGAATGTGAAAACCGCTACCCTTGAACTGAATTACAAAACAGAACAGAGTCACATGTTTAGACAACACACTATGGCTGCTTAACGGGAAAGGGGAGGTGGGGTGATGCATAAAACAAGGGTTTCAAATTAGCTCAGATACCGTTCCATAAACCCAATATGTAATAGACAAGACCTACTCCTTGCTCAGTGGGCTGGACTCAACACCCCCTATTCACCGCCCAAGAATATATCTGACTAGTAAGAATCTTAAAACCTATGTATTGATATCTCTCTGTAAGTGAGTCAAGTGGGTATAAAGCGGCATAAACACAGCAGTGAAAAGCAGCTAAACCCCATTGTAAAAATCAATTACTTTTAAAAACCCGTGAAACAAAGACAGTGAAAGAGAAAGTAATTCTTACAAAATTCTTTCAGGGGCTGTGATGCCACCTGGATTGACCATATCTAGACCCACAGCTGATTGAGACATAAGGGTGGACCCTCTTGGGGCTGAGAGGTTTGGTGAGGTTGGGTGAGCAAACGCAGACCGTTTAAAGTAATACGGCGTGGTACCCATCCCATGGGTCCCAAATCTCCAGGTTCAAGGGCATCGTCCTACATTGAAAACATGCATGAGAACCCCGAAGATGGTACACCGTGTGATCGGGAAAGGTTTCTAAAACGAACCTCATTTCTCATCTCCTTGTGCTCCGGTTCGCCATTCCAGCCGCTTTACTAGCAATCTCCCTCCTTGGAGAATCAGCACCTTTATCCTCCTGTTCCGTACAGGTTACAATTTGTTCTGAGGATGAACGGGAAGAGGGGGAACCAATGAGACACTAGCTCTAGGTGTTGGGACAGGCACGGGTCACTCTATTTTCCCATCAGGAAGAAGAATTAACCACAGGCTCAGCCTGCCGCCAGGAACTAGAATACGGCCTGAAGCAATACTGCGTTTTTGCGGCCAGCTCCCAAGAAAGCGAGTTGATTAATGGAGCTCAGGGGCACTGCAATTCACAAACCTGCAGGCTTAGAAATGATAACTCTCGTCCACAAATATATTGAGGGAAGGCAACGAAGAGGATTTGAAAGCAAGGCAGAATTGCAGGAAACAGATTTCAGGAGGTAGATTCGAATCGCCTTGAAAGCACAGGAAAAGCGGCAAAACCTCGACAATGATGCCCTTGGCCAAAAAGGGCGTATGCGTTTTTTCCTGAATATATTCAGGAAAAAACGCATACGCCCTTTTTGGCCAACCAAGCAACCTGGAAAGGCCAATCAGCGCTACAAAGAAGTCTCGCTTCCCATCGGTCAAAAGGGCCATGCTGAATAAAGTGTCAAAACCAGAAATGCAGGACAGGCCATGGAGAAATGGGAGCCTTCCTACACTAATGGGCGGGGTGTAAATTGCCAATAGGCACTCTGGAGAAGTGTACGGTGTGTCCTGAAACATCTAAAAAACACAGCTTAGAGAGCATAGGGCACTTCCACTCATGGGCGTATAAATTGGGAAAATTAAAAATCAGCAAGACACAGGCACCCCAAAGTTTTGGGCTACTCTGTTGACAAGAACCTCCACTTCGTTACACCTTAAATATCCCAGGAAAGAGAAGAACGGATAAAGAAGTTGTGGTCCTTCTGTACAATGGAATATCACTCAGCCATGAAATCAATGTCATAAGGCTAGTAGCAGCATGATGAGTGGATTTAGGTATGACGATTCTAAGTGAAATAAGTCACATAGAAAACGACGCTGATCATAAGATATCACTTATAGAGGGAATGTGAAAACCGCTACCCTTGAACTGAATTACAAAACAGAACAGAGTCACATGTTTAGACAACACACTATGGCTGCTTAACGGGAAAGGGGAGGTGGGGTGATGCATAAAACAAGGGTTTCAAATTAGCTCAGATACCGTTCCATAAACCCAATATGTAATAGACAAGACCTACTCCTTGCTCAGTGGGCTGGACTCAACACCCCCTATTCACCGCCCAAGAATATATCTGACTAGTAAGAATCTTAAAACCTATGTATTGATATCTCTCTGTAAGTGAGTCAAGTGGGTATAAAGCGGCATAAACACAGCAGTGAAAAGCAGCTAAACCCCATTGTAAAAATCAATTACTTTTAAAAACCCGTGAAACAAAGACAGTGAAAGAGAAAGTAATTCTTACAAAATTCTTTCAGGGGCTGTGATGCCACCTGGATTGACCATATCTAGACCCACAGCTGATTGAGACATAAGGGTGGACCCTCTTGGGGCTGAGAGGTTTGGTGAGGTTGGGTGAGCAAACGCAGACCGTTTAAAGTAATACGGCGTGGTACCCATCCCATGGGTCCCAAATCTCCAGGTTCAAGGGCATCGTCCTACATTGAAAACATGCATGAGAACCCCGAAGATGGTACACCGTGTGATCGGGAAAGGTTTCTAAAACGAACCTCATTTCTCATCTCCTTGTGCTCCGGTTCGCCATTCCAGCCGCTTTACTAGCAATCTCCCTCCTTGGAGAATCAGCACCTTTATCCTCCTGTTCCGTACAGGTTACAATTTGTTCTGAGGATGAACGGGAAGAGGGGGAACCAATGAGACACTAGCTCTAGGTGTTGGGACAGGCACGGGTCACTCTATTTTCCCATCAGGAAGAAGAATTAACCACAGGCTCAGCCTGCCGCCAGGAACTAGAATACGGCCTGAAGCAATACTGCGTTTTTGCGGCCAGCTCCCAAGAAAGCGAGTTGATTAATGGAGCTCAGGGGCACTGCAATTCACAAACCTGCAGGCTTAGAAATGATAACTCTCGTCCACAAATATATTGAGGGAAGGCAACGAAGAGGATTTGAAAGCAAGGCAGAATTGCAGGAAACAGATTTCAGGAGGTAGATTCGAATCGCCTTTAAAGCAGAGGAAAAGCGGCAAAACCTCGACAATGATGCCCTTGGCCAAAAAGGGCGTATGCGTTTTTTCCTAAATATATTCAGGAAAAAACGCATACGCCCTTTTTGGCCAACCAAGCAACCTGGAAAGGCAAATCAGCGCTACAAAGAAGTCTCGCTTCCCATCGGTCAAAAGGGCCATGCTGAATAAAGTGTCAAAACCAGAAATGCAGGACAGGCCATGGAGAAATGGGAGCCTTGCTACGCTGATGGGCGGGCTGTAAACTGCCAACAGCCACTCTGGAGAAGTGTACGGTGTGTCCTGAAACATCTAAAAATCTCAGCTTAGAGAGCATAGGGCACTTCCACTCATGGGCGTATAAATTGGGAAAACTAAAAATCAGCAAGACACAGGCACCCCAAAGTTTTGGGCTACTCTGTTGACAAGAACCTCCACTTCGTTACACCTTAAATATCCCAGGAAAGAGAAGAATGGATAAAGAAGTTGTGGTCCTTCTGTACAATGGAATATCACTCAGCCATGAAATCAATGTCATAAGGCTAGTAGCAGCATGATGAGTGGATTTAGGTATGACGATTCTAAGTGAAATAAGTCACACAGAAAAAGACACTGATCATAAGATATCACTTATAGAGGGAATGTAAAAACCGCTACCCTTGAACTGAATTAAAAAACAGAACAGAGTCACACGTTTAGAAAAGACACTATGGCTGCTTAACGGGAAAGGTGAGGTGGGGTGATGCATAAAACAAGGGTTTCAAATTAGCTCAGATACCGTTCCATAAACCCAATATGTAATAGACAAGACCTACTCTTTGCTCAGTGATCTGGACTCAACACCCCCTCTACACCGCCCAAGAATATGTCTGACTAGTAAGAATCTTAAAACCTATGTATTGATATCGCTCCGTAAGTGCGTCAAGTGGGTATAAAGCGGCATAAACACAGCAGTGAAAAGCAGCTAAACCCCATTCTAAAAATCAATTACTTTTAAAAACCCGTGAAACAAAGACAGTGAAAGAGAGAGAAATTCTTACAAAATTCGTTCAGGGGCTGTGATGCCACCTGGATTGACCATATTTGGACCCACAGCTGATTGAGACATATGGGTGGACACTCTTGGGGCTGAGAGGTTTTGTGAGGTTGGGTGAGCAAACGCAGACCCTTTAAAGTAATACGGCGTGGTACCCATCCCATGGGTCCCACATCTCCAGGTTCAAGGGCATCGTCCTACATTGAAAACATGCATGAGAAACCCCGAAGATGGTACACCGTGTGATCGGGAAAGGTTTCTAAAACGAACCTCATTTCTCATCTCCTTGTGCTCCGGTTCGCCATTCCAGCCGCTTTACTAGCAATCTCCCTCCTTGGAGAATCAGCACCTTTATCCTCCTGTTCCGTACAGGTTGCAATTTGTCCTGAGGATGAACGGGAAGAGGGGGAACCAATGAGAGACTAGCTCTAGGTGTTGGGACAGGCACAGGTCACTCTATTTTCCCATCAGGAAGAAGAATTCACCACAGGCTCAGCCTGCCACCAGGAACCAGAATACGGCGTGAAGCAATCCTGCGCTTTTGCGGCCAGCTCCCAAGAAAGCGAGTTGAAAAATGGAGCTCAGGGGCACTGCAATTCACAAACCTGCAGACTTAGAAATGATAACTCTCGTCCACAAATATATTGAGGGAAGGCAACGAAGAGGATTTGAAAGCAAGGCAGAATTGCAGGAAACAGATTTCAGGAGGTAGATTCGAATCGCCTTGAAAGCACAGGAAAAGCGGCAAAACCTCGACAATGATGCCCTTGGCCAAAAAGGGCGTATGCGTTTTTTCCTGAATATATTCAGGAAAAAACGCATACGCCCTTTTTGGCCAACCAAGCAACCTGGAAAGGCCAATCAGCGCTACAAAGAAGTCTCGCTTCCCATCGGTCAAAAGGGCCATGCTGAATAAAGTGTCAAAACCAGAAATGCAGGACAGGCCATGGAGAAATGGGAGCCTTCCTACGCTAATGGGCGGGGTGTAAATTGCCAATAGGCACTCTGGAGAAGTGTACGGTGTGTCCTGAAACATCTAAAAAACACAGCTTAGAGAGCATAGGGCACTTCCACTCATGGGCGTATAAATTGGGAAAATTAAAAATCAGCAAGACACAGGCACCCCAAAGTTTTGGGCTACTCTGTTGACAAGAACCTCCACTTCGTTACACCTTAAATATCCCAGGAAAGAGAAGAACGGATAAAGAAGTTGTGGTCCTTCTGTACAATGGAATATCACTCAGCCATGAAATCAATGTCATAAGGCTAGTAGCAGCATGATGAGTGGATTTAGGTATGACGATTCTAAGTGAAATAAGTCACACAGAAAACGACGCTGATCATAAGATATCACTTATAGAGGGAATGTGAAAACCGCTACCCTTGAACTGAATTACAAAACAGAACAGAGTCACATGTTTAGACAACACACTATGGCTGCTTAACGGGAAAGGGGAGGTGGGGTGATGCATAAAACAAGGGTTTCAAATTAGCTCAGATACCGTTCCATAAACCCAATATGTAATAGACAAGACCTACTCCTTGCTCAGTGGGCTGGACTCAACACCCCCTATTCACCGCCCAAGAATATATCTGACTAGTAAGAATCTTAAAACCTATGTATTGATATCTCTCTGTAAGTGAGTCAAGTGGGTATAAAGCGGCATAAACACAGCAGTGAAAAGCAGCTAAACCCCATTGTAAAAATCAATTACTTTTAAAAACCCGTGAAACAAAGACAGTGAAAGAGAAAGTAATTCTTACAAAATTCTTTCAGGGGCTGTGATGCCACCTGGATTGACCATATCTAGACCCACAGCTGATTGAGACATAAGGGTGGACCCTCTTGGGGCTGAGAGGTTTGGTGAGGTTGGGTGAGCAAACGCAGACCGTTTAAAGTAATACGGCGTGGTACCCATCCCATGGGTCCCAAATCTCCAGGTTCAAGGGCATCGTCCTACATTGAAAACATGCATGAGAACCCCGAAGATGGTACACCGTGTGATCGGGAAAGGTTTCTAAAACGAACCTCATTTCTCATCTCCTTGTGCTCCGGTTCGCCATTCCAGCCGCTTTACTAGCAATCTCCCTCCTTGGAGAATCAGCACCTTTATCCTCCTGTTCCGTACAGGTTACAATTTGTTCTGAGGATGAACGGGAAGAGGGGGAACCAATGAGACACTAGCTCTAGGTGTTGGGACAGGCACGGGTCACTCTATTTTCCCATCAGGAAGAAGAATTAACCACAGGCTCAGCCTGCCGCCAGGAACTAGAATACGGCCTGAAGCAATACTGCGTTTTTGCGGCCAGCTCCCAAGAAAGCGAGTTGATTAATGGAGCTCAGGGGCACTGCAATTCACAAACCTGCAGGCTTAGAAATGATAACTCTCGTCCACAAATATATTGAGGGAAGGCAACGAAGAGGATTTGAAAGCAAGGCAGAATTGCAGGAAACAGATTTCAGGAGGTAGATTCGAATCGCCTTTAAAGCAGAGGAAAAGCGGCAAAACCTCGACAATGATGCCCTTGGCCAAAAAGGGCGTATGCGTTTTTTCCTAAATATATTCAGGAAAAAACGCATACGCCCTTTTTGGCCAACCAAGCAACCTGGAAAGGCAAATCAGCGCTACAAAGAAGTCTCGCTTCCCATCGGTCAAAAGGGCCATGCTGAATAAAGTGTCAAAACCAGAAATGCAGGACAGGCCATGGAGAAATGGGAGCCTTGCTACGCTGATGGGCGGGCTGTAAACTGCCAACAGCCACTCTGGAGAAGTGTACGGTGTGTCCTGAAACATCTAAAAATCTCAGCTTAGAGAGCATAGGGCACTTCCACTCATGGGCGTATAAATTGGGAAAACTAAAAATCAGCAAGACACAGGCACCCCAAAGTTTTGGGCTACTCTGTTGACAAGAACCTCCACTTTGTTACACCTTAAATATCCCAGGAAAGAGAAGAATGGATAAAGAAGTTGTGGTCCTTGTGTACAATGGAATATCACTCAGCCATGAAATCAATGTCATAAGGCTAGTAGCAGCATGATGAGTGGATTTAGGTATGACGATTCTAAGTGAAATAAGTCACACAGAAAAAGACACTGATCATAAGATATCACTTATAGAGGGAATGTAAAAACCGCTACCCTTGAACTGAATTAAAAAACAGAACAGAGTCACACGTTTAGAAAAGACACTATGGCTGCTTAACGGGAAAGGTGAGGTGGGGTGATGCATAAAACAAGGGTTTCAAATTAGCTCAGATACCGTTCCATAAACCCAATATGTAATAGACAAGACCTACTCTTTGCTCAGTGATCTGGACTCAACACCCCCTCTACACCGCCCAAGAATATGTCTGACTAGTAAGAATCTTAAAACCTATGTATTGATATCGCTCCGTAAGTGCGTCAAGTGGGTATAAAGCGGCATAAACACAGCAGTGAAAAGCAGCTAAACCCCATTCTAAAAATCAATTACTTTTAAAAACCCGTGAAACAAAGACAGTGAAAGAGAGAGAAATTCTTACAAAATTCGTTCAGGGGCTGTGATGCCACCTGGATTGACCATATTTGGACCCACAGCTGATTGAGACATATGGGTGGACACTCTTGGGGCTGAGAGGTTTTGTGAGGTTGGGTGAGCAAACGCAGACCCTTTAAAGTAATACGGCGTGGTACCCATCCCATGGGTCCCACATCTCCAGGTTCAAGGGCATCGTCCTACATTGAAAACATGCATGAGAAACCCCGAAGATGGTACACCGTGTGATCGGGAAAGGTTTCTAAAACGAACCTCATTTCTCATCTCCTTGTGCTCCGGTTCGCCATTCCAGCCGCTTTACTAGCAATCTCCCTCCTTGGAGAATCAGCACCTTTATCCTCCTGTTCCGTACAGGTTGCAATTTGTCCTGAGGATGAACGGGAAGAGGGGGAACCAATGAGAGACTAGCTCTAGGTGTTGGGACAGGCACAGGTCACTCTATTTTCCCATCAGGAAGAAGAATTCACCACAGGCTCAGCCTGCCACCAGGAACCAGAATACGGCGTGAAGCAATCCTGCGCTTTTGCGGCCAGCTCCCAAGAAAGCGAGTTGAAAAATGGAGCTCAGGGGCACTGCAATTCACAAACCTGCAGACTTAGAAATGATAACTCTCGTCCACAAATATATTGAGGGAAGGCAACGAAGAGGATTTGAAAGCAAGGCAGAATTGCATGAAACAGATTTCAGGAGGTAGATTCGAATCGCCTTGAAAGCACAGGAAAAGCGGCAAAACCTCGACAATGATGCCCTTGGCCAAAAAGGGCGTATGCGTTTTTTCCTGAATATATTCAGGAAAAAACGCATACGCCCTTTTTGGCCAACCAAGCAACCTGGAAAGGCCAATCAGCGCTACAAAGAAGTCTCGCTTCCCATCGGTCAAAAGGGCCATGCTGAATAAAGTGTCAAAACCAGAAATGCAGGACAGGCCATGGAGAAATGGGAGCCTTCCTACGCTAATGGGCGGGGTGTAAATTGCCAATAGGCACTCTGGAGAAGTGTACGGTGTGTCCTGAAACATCTAAAAAACACAGCTTAGAGAGCATAGGGCACTTCCACTCATGGGCGTATAAATTGGGAAAATTAAAAATCAGCAAGACACAGGCACCCCAAAGTTTTGGGCTACTCTGTTGACAAGAACCTCCACTTCGTTACACCTTAAATATCCCAGGAAAGAGAAGAACGGATAAAGAAGTTGTGGTCCTTCTGTACAATGGAATATCACTCAGCCATGAAATCAATGTCATAAGGCTAGTAGCAGCATGATGAGTGGATTTAGGTATGACGATTCTAAGTGAAATAAGTCACACAGAAAACGACGCTGATCATAAGATATCACTTATAGAGGGAATGTGAAAACCGCTACCCTTGAACTGAATTACAAAACAGAACAGAGTCACATGTTTAGACAACACACTATGGCTGCTTAACGGGAAAGGGGAGGTGGGGTGATGCATAAAACAAGGGTTTCAAATTAGCTCAGATACCGTTCCATAAACCCAATATGTAATAGACAAGACCTACTCCTTGCTCAGTGGGCTGGACTCAACACCCCCTATTCACCGCCCAAGAATATATCTGACTAGTAAGAATCTTAAAACCTATGTATTGATATCTCTCTGTAAGTGAGTCAAGTGGGTATAAAGCGGCATAAACACAGCAGTGAAAAGCAGCTAAACCCCATTGTAAAAATCAATTACTTTTAAAAACCCGTGAAACAAAGACAGTGAAAGAGAAAGTAATTCTTACAAAATTCTTTCAGGGGCTGTGATGCCACCTGGATTGACCATATCTAGACCCACAGCTGATTGAGACATAAGGGTGGACCCTCTTGGGGCTGAGAGGTTTGGTGAGGTTGGGTGAGCAAACGCAGACCGTTTAAAGTAATACGGCGTGGTACCCATCCCATGGGTCCCAAATCTCCAGGTTCAAGGGCATCGTCCTACATTGAAAACATGCATGAGAACCCCGAAGATGGTACACCGTGTGATCGGGAAAGGTTTCTAAAACGAACCTCATTTCTCATCTCCTTGTGCTCCGGTTCGCCATTCCAGCCGCTTTACTAGCAATCTCCCTCCTTGGAGAATCAGCACCTTTATCCTCCTGTTCCCTACAGGTTACAATTTGTTCTGAGGATGAACGGGAAGAGGGGGAACCAATGAGACACTAGCTCTAGGTGTTGGGACAGGCACGGGTCACTCTATTTTCCCATCAGGAAGAAGAATTAACCACAGGCTCAGCCTGCCGCCAGGAACTAGAATACGGCCTGAAGCAATACTGCGTTTTTGCGGCCAGCTCCCAAGAAAGCGAGTTGATTAATGGAGCTCAGGGGCACTGCAATTCACAAACCTGCAGGCTTAGAAATGATAACTCTCGTCCACAAATATATTGAGGGAAGGCAACGAAGAGGATTTGAAAGCAAGGCAGAATTGCAGGAAACAGATTTCAGGAGGTAGATTCGAATCGCCTTTAAAGCAGAGGAAAAGCGGCAAAACCTCGACAATGATGCCCTTGGCCAAAAAGGGCATATGCGTTTTTTCCTAAATATATTCAGGAAAAAACGCATACGCCCTTTTTGGCCAACCAAGCAACCTGGAAAGGCAAATCAGCGCTACAAAGAAGTCTCGCTTCCCATCGGTCAAAAGGGCCATGCTGAATAAAGTGTCAAAACCAGAAATGCAGGACAGGCCATGGAGAAATGGGAGCCTTGCTACGCTGATGGGCGGGCTGTAAACTGCCAACAGCCACTCTGGAGAAGTGTACGGTGTGTCCTGAAACATCTAAAAATCTCAGCTTAGAGAGCATAGGGCACTTCCACTCATGGGCGTATAAATTGGGAAAACTAAAAATCAGCAAGACACAGGCACCCCAAAGTTTTGGGCTACTCTGTTGACAAGAACCTCCACTTTGTTACACCTTAAATATCCCAGGAAAGAGAAGAATGGATAAAGAAGTTGTGGTCCTTCTGTACAATGGAATATCACTCAGCCATGAAATCAATGTCATAAGGCTAGTAGCAGCATGATGAGTGGATTTAGGTATGACGATTCTAAGTGAAATAAGTCACACAGAAAAAGACACTGATCATAAGATATCACTTATAGAGGGAATGTAAAAACCGCTACCCTTGAACTGAATTAAAAAACAGAACAGAGTCACACGTTTAGAAAACACACTATGGCTGCTTAACGGGAAAGGTGAGGTGGGGTGATGCATAAAACAAGGGTTTCAAATTAGCTCAGATACCGTTCCATAAACCCAATATGTAATAGACAAGACCTACTCTTTGCTCAGTGATCTGGACTCAACACCCCCTCTACACCGCCCAAGAATATGTCTGACTAGTAAGAATCTTAAAACCTATGTATTGATATCGCTCCGTAAGTGCGTCAAGTGGGTATAAAGCGGCATAAACACAGCAGTGAAAAGCAGCTAAACCCCATTCTAAAAATCAATTACTTTTAAAAACCCGTGAAACAAAGACAGTGAAAGAGAGAGAAATTCTTACAAAATTCGTTCAGGGGCTGTGATGCCACCTGGATTGACCATATTTGGACCCACAGCTGATTGAGACATATGGGTGGACACTCTTGGGGCTGAGAGGTTTTGTGAGGTTGGGTGAGCAAACGCAGACCCTTTAAAGTAATACGGCGTGGTACCCATCCCATGGGTCCCACATCTCCAGGTTCAAGGGCATCGTCCTACATTGAAAACATGCATGAGAAACCCCGAAGATGGTACACCGTGTGATCGGGAAAGGTTTCTAAAACGAACCTCATTTCTCATCTCCTTGTGCTCCGGTTCGCCATTCCAGCCGCTTTACTAGCAATCTCCCTCCTTGGAGAATCAGCACCTTTATCCTCCTGTTCCGTACAGGTTGCAATTTGTCCTGAGGATGAACGGGAAGAGGGGGAACCAATGAGAGACTAGCTCTAGGTGTTGGGACAGGCACAGGTCACTCTATTTTCCCATCAGGAAGAAGAATTCACCACAGGCTCAGCCTGCCACCAGGAACCAGAATACGGCCTGAAGCAATCCTGCGCTTTTGCGGCCAGCTCCCAAGAAAGCGAGTTGAAAAATGGAGCTCAGGGGCACTGCAATTCACAAACCTGCAGACTTAGAAATGATAACTCTCGTCCACAAATATATTGAGGGAAGGCAACGAAGAGGATTTGAAAGCAAGGCAGAATTGCAGGAAACAGATTTCAGGAGGTAGATTCGAATCGCCTTGAAAGCACAGGAAAAGCGGCAAAACCTCGACAATGATGCCCTTGGCCAAAAAGGGCGTATGCGTTTTTTCCTGAATATATTCAGGAAAAAACGCATACGCCCTTTTTGGCCAACCAAGCAACCTGGAAAGGCCAATCAGCGCTACAAAGAAGTCTCGCTTCCCATCGGTCAAAAGGGCCATGCTGAATAAAGTGTCAAAACCAGAAATGCAGGACAGGCCATGGAGAAATGGGAGCCTTCCTACGCTAATGGGCGGGGTGTAAATTGCCAATAGGCACTCTGGAGAAGTGTACGGTGTGTCCTGAAACATCTAAAAAACACAGCTTAGAGAGCATAGGGCACTTCCACTCATGGGCGTATAAATTGGGAAAATTAAAAATCAGCAAGACACAGGCACCCCAAAGTTTTGGGCTACTCTGTTGACAAGAACCTCCACTTCGTTACACCTTAAATATCCCAGGAAAGAGAAGAACGGATAAAGAAGTTGTGGTCCTTCTGTACAATGGAATATCACTCAGCCATGAAATCAATGTCATAAGGCTAGTAGCAGCATGATGAGTGGATTTAGGTATGACGATTCTAAGTGAAATAAGTCACACAGAAAACGACGCTGATCATAAGATATCACTTATAGAGGGAATGTGAAAACCGCTACCCTTGAACTGAATTACAAAACAGAACAGAGTCACATGTTTAGACAACACACTATGGCTGCTTAACGGGAAAGGGGAGGTGGGGTGATGCATAAAACAAGGGTTTCAAATTAGCTCAGATACCGTTCCATAAACCCAATATGTAATAGACAAGACCTACTCCTTGCTCAGTGGGCTGGACTCAACACCCCCTATTCACCGCCCAAGAATATATCTGACTAGTAAGAATCTTAAAACCTATGTATTGATATCTCTCTGTAAGTGAGTCAAGTGGGTATAAAGCGGCATAAACACAGCAGTGAAAAGCAGCTAAACCCCATTGTAAAAATCAATTACTTTTAAAAACCCGTGAAACAAAGACAGTGAAAGAGAAAGTAATTCTTACAAAATTCTTTCAGGGGCTGTGATGCCACCTGGATTGACCATATCTAGACCCACAGCTGATTGAGACATAAGGGTGGACCCTCTTGGGGCTGAGAGGTTTGGTGAGGTTGGGTGAGCAAACGCAGACCGTTTAAAGTAATACGGCGTGGTACCCATCCCATGGGTCCCAAATCTCCAGGTTCAAGGGCATCGTCCTACATTGAAAACATGCATGAGAACCCCGAAGATGGTACACCGTGTGATCGGGAAAGGTTTCTAAAACGAACCTCATTTCTCATCTCCTTGTGCTCCGGTTCGCCATTCCAGCCGCTTTACTAGCAATCTCCCTCCTTGGAGAATCAGCACCTTTATCCTCCTGTTCCGTACAGGTTACAATTTGTTCTGAGGATGAACGGGAAGAGGGGGAACCAATGAGACACTAGCTCTAGGTGTTGGGACAGGCACGGGTCACTCTATTTTCCCATCAGGAAGAAGAATTAACCACAGGCTCAGCCTGCCGCCAGGAACTAGAATACGGCCTGAAGCAATACTGCGTTTTTGCGGCCAGCTCCCAAGAAAGCGAGTTGATTAATGGAGCTCAGGGGCACTGCAATTCACAAACCTGCAGGCTTAGAAATGATAACTCTCGTCCACAAATATATTGAGGGAAGGCAACGAAGAGGATTTGAAAGCAAGGCAGAATTGCAGGAAACAGATTTCAGGAGGTAGATTCGAATCGCCTTTAAAGCAGAGGAAAAGCGGCAAAACCTCGACAATGATGCCCTTGGCCAAAAAGGGCGTATGCGTTTTTTCCTAAATATATTCAGGAAAAAACGCATACGCCCTTTTTGGCCAACCAAGCAACCTGGAAAGGCAAATCAGCGCTACAAAGAAGTCTCGCTTCCCATCGGTCAAAAGGGCCATGCTGAATAAAGTGTCAAAACCAGAAATGCAGGACAGGCCATGGAGAAATGGGAGCCTTGCTACGCTGATGGGCGGGCTGTAAACTGCCAACAGCCACTCTGGAGAAGTGTACGGTGTGTCCTGAAACATCTAAAAATCTCAGCTTAGAGAGCATAGGGCACTTCCACTCATGGGCGTATAAATTGGGAAAACTAAAAATCAGCAAGACACAGGCACCCCAAAGTTTTGGGCTACTCTGTTGACAAGAACCTCCACTTCGTTACACCTTAAATATCCCAGGAAAGAGAAGAATGGATAAAGAAGTTGTGGTCCTTCTGTACAATGGAATATCACTCAGCCATGAAATCAATGTCATAAGGCTAGTAGCAGCATGATGAGTGGATTTAGGTATGACGATTCTAAGTGAAATAAGTCACACAGAAAAAGACACTGATCATAAGATATCACTTATAGAGGGAATGTAAAAACCGCTACCCTTGAACTGAATTAAAAAACAGAACAGAGTCACACGTTTAGAAAAGACACTATGGCTGCTTAACGGGAAAGGTGAGGTGGGGTGATGCATAAAACAAGGGTTTCAAATTAGCTCAGATACCGTTCCATAAACCCAATATGTAATAGACAAGACCTACTCTTTGCTCAGTGATCTGGACTCAACACCCCCTCTACACCGCCCAAGAATATGTCTGACTAGTAAGAATCTTAAAACCTATGTATTGATATCGCTCCGTAAGTGCGTCAAGTGGGTATAAAGCGGCATAAACACAGCAGTGAAAAGCAGCTAAACCCCATTCTAAAAATCAATTACTTTTAAAAACCCGTGAAACAAAGACAGTGAAAGAGAGAGAAATTCTTACAAAATTCGTTCAGGGGCTGTGATGCCACCTGGATTGACCATATTTGGACCCACAGCTGATTGAGACATATGGGTGGACACTCTTGGGGCTGAGAGGTTTTGTGAGGTTGGGTGAGCAAACGCAGACCCTTTAAAGTAATACGGCGTGGTACCCATCCCATGGGTCCCACATCTCCAGGTTCAAGGGCATCGTCCTACATTGAAAACATGCATGAGAAACCCCGAAGATGGTACACCGTGTGATCGGGAAAGGTTTCTAAAACGAACCTCATTTCTCATCTCCTTGTGCTCCGGTTCGCCATTCCAGCCGCTTTACTAGCAATCTCCCTCCTTGGAGAATCAGCACCTTTATCCTCCTGTTCCGTACAGGTTGCAATTTGTCCTGAGGATGAACGGGAAGAGGGGGAACCAATGAGAGACTAGCTCTAGGTGTTGGGACAGGCACAGGTCACTCTATTTTCCCATCAGGAAGAAGAATTCACCACAGGCTCAGCCTGCCACCAGGAACCAGAATACGGCGTGAAGCAATCCTGCGCTTTTGCGGCCAGCTCCCAAGAAAGCGAGTTGAAAAATGGAGCTCAGGGGCACTGCAATTCACAAACCTGCAGACTTAGAAATGATAACTCTCGTCCACAAATATATTGAGGGAAGGCAACGAAGAGGATTTGAAAGCAAGGCAGAATTGCAGGAAACAGATTTCAGGAGGTAGATTCGAATCGCCTTGAAAGCACAGGAAAAGCGGCAAAACCTCGACAATGATGCCCTTGGCCAAAAAGGGCGTATGCGTTTTTTCCTGAATATATTCAGGAAAAAACGCATACGCCCTTTTTGGCCAACCAAGCAACCTGGAAAGGCCAATCAGCGCTACAAAGAAGTCTCGCTTCCCATCGGTCAAAAGGGCCATGCTGAATAAAGTGTCAAAACCAGAAATGCAGGACAGGCCATGGAGAAATGGGAGCCTTCCTACGCTAATGGGCGGGGTGTAAATTGCCAATAGGCACTCTGGAGAAGTGTACGGTGTGTCCTGAAACATCTAAAAAACACAGCTTAGAGAGCATAGGGCACTTCCACTCATGGGCGTATAAATTGGGAAAATTAAAAATCAGCAAGACACAGGCACCCCAAAGTTTTGGGCTACTCTGTTGACAAGAACCTCCACTTCGTTACACCTTAAATATCCCAGGAAAGAGAAGAACGGATAAAGAAGTTGTGGTCCTTCTGTACAATGGAATATCACTCAGCCATGAAATCAATGTCATAAGGCTAGTAGCAGCATGATGAGTGGATTTAGGTATGACGATTCTAAGTGAAATAAGTCACACAGAAAACGACGCTGATCATAAGATATCACTTATAGAGGGAATGTGAAAACCGCTACCCTTGAACTGAATTACAAAACAGAACAGAGTCACATGTTTAGACAACACACTATGGCTGCTTAACGGGAAAGGGGAGGTGGGGTGATGCATAAAACAAGGGTTTCAAATTAGCTCAGATACCGTTCCATAAACCCAATATGTAATAGACAAGACCTACTCCTTGCTCAGTGGGCTGGACTCAACACCCCCTATTCACCGCCCAAGAATATATCTGACTAGTAAGAATCTTAAAACCTATGTATTGATATCTCTCTGTAAGTGAGTCAAGTGGGTATAAAGCGGCATAAACACAGCAGTGAAAAGCAGCTAAACCCCATTGTAAAAATCAATTACTTTTAAAAACCCGTGAAACAAAGACAGTGAAAGAGAAAGTAATTCTTACAAAATTCTTTCAGGGGCTGTGATGCCACCTGGATTGACCATATCTAGACCCACAGCTGATTGAGACATAAGGGTGGACCCTCTTGGGGCTGAGAGGTTTGGTGAGGTTGGGTGAGCAAACGCAGACCGTTTAAAGTAATACGGCGTGGTACCCATCCCATGGGTCCCAAATCTCCAGGTTCAAGGGCATCGTCCTACATTGAAAACATGCATGAGAACCCCGAAGATGGTACACCGTGTGATCGGGAAAGGTTTCTAAAACGAACCTCATTTCTCATCTCCTTGTGCTCCGGTTCGCCATTCCAGCCGCTTTACTAGCAATCTCCCTCCTTGGAGAATCAGCACCTTTATCCTCCTGTTCCGTACAGGTTACAATTTGTTCTGAGGATGAACGGGAAGAGGGGGAACCAATGAGACACTAGCTCTAGGTGTTGGGACAGGCACGGGTCACTCTATTTTCCCATCAGGAAGAAGAATTAACCACAGGCTCAGCCTGCCGCCAGGAACTAGAATACGGCCTGAAGCAATACTGCGTTTTTGCGGCCAGCTCCCAAGAAAGCGAGTTGATTAATGGAGCTCAGGGGCACTGCAATTCACAAACCTGCAGGCTTAGAAATGATAACTCTCGTCCACAAATATATTGAGGGAAGGCAACGAAGAGGATTTGAAAGCAAGGCAGAATTGCAGGAAACAGATTTCAGGAGGTAGATTCGAATCGCCTTTAAAGCAGAGGAAAAGCGGCAAAACCTCGACAATGATGCCCTTGGCCAAAAAGGGCGTATGCGTTTTTTCCTAAATATATTCAGGAAAAAACGCATACGCCCTTTTTGGCCAACCAAGCAACCTGGAAAGGCAAATCAGCGCTACAAAGAAGTCTCGCTTCCCATCGGTCAAAAGGGCCATGCTGAATAAAGTGTCAAAACCAGAAATGCAGGACAGGCCATGGAGAAATGGGAGCCTTGCTACGCTGATGGGCGGGCTGTAAACTGCCAACAGCCACTCTGGAGAAGTGTACGGTGTGTCCTGAAACATCTAAAAATCTCAGCTTAGAGAGCATAGGGCACTTCCACTCATGGGCGTATAAATTGGGAAAACTAAAAATCAGCAAGACACAGGCACCCCAAAGTTTTGGGCTACTCTGTTGACAAGAACCTCCACTTTGTTACACCTTAAATATCCCAGGAAAGAGAAGAATGGATAAAGAAGTTGTGGTCCTTCTGTACAATGGAATATCACTCAGCCATGAAATCAATGTCATAAGGCTAGTAGCAGCATGATGAGTGGATTTAGGTATGACGATTCTAAGTGAAATAAGTCACACAGAAAAAGACACTGATCATAAGATATCACTTATAGAGGGAATGTAAAAACCGCTACCCTTGAACTGAATTAAAAAACAGAACAGAGTCACACGTTTAGAAAACACACTATGGCTGCTTAACGGGAAAGGTGAGGTGGGGTGATGCATAAAACAAGGGTTTCAAATTAGCTCAGATACCGTTCCATAAACCCAATATGTAATAGACAAGACCTACTCTTTGCTCAGTGATCTGGACTCAACACCCCCTCTACACCGCCCAAGAATATGTCTGACTAGTAAGAATCTTAAAACCTATGTATTGATATCGCTCCGTAAGTGCGTCAAGTGGGTATAAAGCGGCATAAACACAGCAGTGAAAAGCAGCTAAACCCCATTCTAAAAATCAATTACTTTTAAAAACCCGTGAAACAAAGACAGTGAAAGAGAGAGAAATTCTTACAAAATTCGTTCAGGGGCTGTGATGCCACCTGGATTGACCATATTTGGACCCACAGCTGATTGAGACATATGGGTGGACACTCTTGGGGCTGAGAGGTTTTGTGAGGTTGGGTGAGCAAACGCAGACCCTTTAAAGTAATACGGCGTGGTACCCATCCCATGGGTCCCACATCTCCAGGTTCAAGGGCATCGTCCTACATTGAAAACATGCATGAGAAACCCCGAAGATGGTACACCGTGTGATCGGGAAAGGTTTCTAAAACGAACCTCATTTCTCATCTCCTTGTGCTCCGGTTCGCCATTCCAGCCGCTTTACTAGCAATCTCCCTCCTTGGAGAATCAGCACCTTTATCCTCCTGTTCCGTACAGGTTGCAATTTGTCCTGAGGATGAACGGGAAGAGGGGGAACCAATGAGAGACTAGCTCTAGGTGTTGGGACAGGCACAGGTCACTCTATTTTCCCATCAGGAAGAAGAATTCACCACAGGCTCAGCCTGCCACCAGGAACCAGAATACGGCGTGAAGCAATCCTGCGCTTTTGCGGCCAGCTCCCAAGAAAGCGAGTTGAAAAATGGAGCTCAGGGGCACTGCAATTCACAAACCTGCAGACTTAGAAATGATAACTCTCGTCCACAAATATATTGAGGGAAGGCAACGAAGAGGATTTGAAAGCAAGGCAGAATTGCAGGAAACAGATTTCAGGAGGTAGATTCGAATCGCCTTGAAAGCACAGGAAAAGCGGCAAAACCTCGACAATGATGCCCTTGGCCAAAAAGGGCGTATGCGTTTTTTCCTGAATATATTCAGGAAAAAACGCATACGCCCTTTTTGGCCAACCAAGCAACCTGGAAAGGCCAATCAGCGCTAGAAAGAAGTCTCGCTTCCCATCGGTCAAAAGGGCCATGCTGAATAAAGTGTCAAAACCAGAAATGCAGGACAGGCCATGGAGAAATGGGAGCCTTCCTACGCTAATGGGCGGGGTGTAAATTGCCAATAGGCACTCTGGAGAAGTGTACGGTGTGTCCTGAAACATCTAAAAAACACAGCTTAGAGAGCATAGGGCACTTCCACTCATGGGCGTATAAATTGGGAAAATTAAAAATCAGCAAGACACAGGCACCCCAAAGTTTTGGGCTACTCTGTTGACAAGAACCTCCACTTCGTTACACCTTAAATATCCCAGGAAAGAGAAGAACGGATAAAGAAGTTGTGGTCCTTCTGTACAATGGAATATCACTCAGCCATGAAATCAATGTCATAAGGCTAGTAGCAGCATGATGAGTGGATTTAGGTATGACGATTCTAAGTGAAATAAGTCACACAGAAAACGACGCTGATCATAAGATATCACTTATAGAGGGAATGTGAAAACCGCTACCCTTGAACTGAATTACAAAACAGAACAGAGTCACATGTTTAGACAACACACTATGGCTGCTTAACGGGAAAGGGGAGGTGGGGTGATGCATAAAACAAGGGTTTCAAATTAGCTCAGATACCGTTCCATAAACCCAATATGTAATAGACAAGACCTACTCCTTGCTCAGTGGGCTGGACTCAACACCCCCTATTCACCGCCCAAGAATATATCTGACTAGTAAGAATCTTAAAACCTATGTATTGATATCTCTCTGTAAGTGAGTCAAGTGGGTATAAAGCGGCATAAACACAGCAGTGAAAAGCAGCTAAACCCCATTGTAAAAATCAATTACTTTTAAAAACCCGTGAAACAAAGACAGTGAAAGAGAAAGTAATTCTTACAAAATTCTTTCAGGGGCTGTGATGCCACCTGGATTGACCATATCTAGACCCACAGCTGATTGAGACATAAGGGTGGACCCTCTTGGGGCTGAGAGGTTTGGTGAGGTTGGGTGAGCAAACGCAGACCGTTTAAAGTAATACGGCGTGGTACCCATCCCATGGGTCCCAAATCTCCAGGTTCAAGGGCATCGTCCTACATTGAAAACATGCATGAGAACCCCGAAGATGGTACACCGTGTGATCGGGAAAGGTTTCTAAAACGAACCTCATTTCTCATCTCCTTGTGCTCCGGTTCGCCATTCCAGCCGCTTTACTAGCAATCTCCCTCCTTGGAGAATCAGCACCTTTATCCTCCTGTTCCGTACAGGTTACAATTTGTTCTGAGGATGAACGGGAAGAGGGGGAACCAATGAGACACTAGCTCTAGGTGTTGGGACAGGCACGGGTCACTCTATTTTCCCATCAGGAAGAAGAATTAACCACAGGCTCAGCCTGCCGCCAGGAACTAGAATACGGCCTGAAGCAATACTGCGTTTTTGCGGCCAGCTCCCAAGAAAGCGAGTTGATTAATGGAGCTCAGGGGCACTGCAATTCACAAACCTGCAGGCTTAGAAATGATAACTCTCGTCCACAAATATATTGAGGGAAGGCAACGAAGAGGATTTGAAAGCAAGGCAGAATTGCAGGAAACAGATTTCAGGAGGTAGATTCGAATCGCCTTTAAAGCAGAGGAAAAGCGGCAAAACCTCGACAATGATGCCCTTGGCCAAAAAGGGCATATGCGTTTTTTCCTAAATATATTCAGGAAAAAACGCATACGCCCTTTTTGGCCAACCAAGCAACCTGGAAAGGCAAATCAGCGCTACAAAGAAGTCTCGCTTCCCATCGGTCAAAAGGGCCATGCTGAATAAAGTGTCAAAACCAGAAATGCAGGACAGGCCATGGAGAAATGGGAGCCTTGCTACGCTGATGGGCGGGCTGTAAACTGCCAACAGCCACTCTGGAGAAGTGTACGGTGTGTCCTGAAACATCTAAAAATCTCAGCTTAGAGAGCATAGGGCACTTCCACTCATGGGCGTATAAATTGGGAAAACTAAAAATCAGCAAGACACAGGCACCCCAAAGTTTTGGGCTACTCTGTTGACAAGAACCTCCACTTTGTTACACCTTAAATATCCCAGGAAAGAGAAGAATGGATAAAGAAGTTGTGGTCCTTCTGTACAATGGAATATCACTCAGCCATGAAATCAATGTCATAAGGCTAGTAGCAGCATGATGAGTGGATTTAGGTATGACGATTCTAAGTGAAATAAGTCACACAGAAAAAGACACTGATCATAAGATATCACTTATAGAGGGAATGTAAAAACCGCTACCCTTGAACTGAATTAAAAAACAGAACAGAGTCACACGTTTAGAAAACACACTATGGCTGCTTAACGGGAAAGGTGAGGTGGGGTGATGCATAAAACAAGGGTTTCAAATTAGCTCAGATACCGTTCCATAAACCCAATATGTAATAGACAAGACCTACTCTTTGCTCAGTGATCTGGACTCAACACCCCCTCTACACCGCCCAAGAATATGTCTGACTAGTAAGAATCTTAAAACCTATGTATTGATATCGCTCCGTAAGTGCGTCAAGTGGGTATAAAGCGGCATAAACACAGCAGTGAAAAGCAGCTAAACCCCATTCTAAAAATCAATTACTTTTAAAAACCCGTGAAACAAAGACAGTGAAAGAGAGAGAAATTCTTACAAAATTCGTTCAGGGGCTGTGATGCCACCTGGATTGACCATATTTGGACCCACAGCTGATTGAGACATATGGGTGGACACTCTTGGGGCTGAGAGGTTTTGTGAGGTTGGGTGAGCAAACGCAGACCCTTTAAAGTAATACGGCGTGGTACCCATCCCATGGGTCCCACATCTCCAGGTTCAAGGGCATCGTCCTACATTGAAAACATGCATGAGAAACCCCGAAGATGGTACACCGTGTGATCGGGAAAGGTTTCTAAAACGAACCTCATTTCTCATCTCCTTGTGCTCCGGTTCGCCATTCCAGCCGCTTTACTAGCAATCTCCCTCCTTGGAGAATCAGCACCTTTATCCTCCTGTTCCGTACAGGTTGCAATTTGTCCTGAGGATGAACGGGAAGAGGGGGAACCAATGAGAGACTAGCTCTAGGTGTTGGGACAGGCACAGGTCACTCTATTTTCCCATCAGGAAGAAGAATTCACCACAGGCTCAGCCTGCCACCAGGAACCAGAATACGGCCTGAAGCAATCCTGCGCTTTTGCGGCCAGCTCCCAAGAAAGCGAGTTGAAAAATGGAGCTCAGGGGCACTGCAATTCACAAACCTGCAGACTTAGAAATGATAACTCTCGTCCACAAATATATTGAGGGAAGGCAACGAAGAGGATTTGAAAGCAAGGCAGAATTGCAGGAAACAGATTTCAGGAGGTAGATTCGAATCGCCTTGAAAGCACAGGAAAAGCGGCAAAACCTCGACAATGATGCCCTTGGCCAAAAAGGGCGTATGCGTTTTTTCCTGAATATATTCAGGAAAAAACGCATACGCCCTTTTTGGCCAACCAAGCAACCTGGAAAGGCCAATCAGCGCTACAAAGAAGTCTCGCTTCCCATCGGTCAAAAGGGCCATGCTGAATAAAGTGTCAAAACCAGAAATGCAGGACAGGCCATGGAGAAATGGGAGCCTTCCTACGCTAATGGGCGGGGTGTAAATTGCCAATAGGCACTCTGGAGAAGTGTACGGTGTGTCCTGAAACATCTAAAAAACACAGCTTAGAGAGCATAGGGCACTTCCACTCATGGGCGTATAAATTGGGAAAATTAAAAATCAGCAAGACACAGGCACCCCAAAGTTTTGGGCTACTCTGTTGACAAGAACCTCCACTTCGTTACACCTTAAATATCCCAGGAAAGAGAAGAACGGATAAAGAAGTTGTGGTCCTTCTGTACAATGGAATATCACTCAGCCATGAAATCAATGTCATAAGGCTAGTAGCAGCATGATGAGTGGATTTAGGTATGACGATTCTAAGTGAAATAAGTCACACAGAAAACGACGCTGATCATAAGATATCACTTATAGAGGGAATGTGAAAACCGCTACCCTTGAACTGAATTACAAAACAGAACAGAGTCACATGTTTAGACAACACACTATGGCTGCTTAACGGGAAAGGGGAGGTGGGGTGATGCATAAAACAAGGGTTTCAAATTAGCTCAGATACCGTTCCATAAACCCAATATGTAATAGACAAGACCTACTCCTTGCTCAGTGGGCTGGACTCAACACCCCCTATTCACCGCCCAAGAATATATCTGACTAGTAAGAATCTTAAAACCTATGTATTGATATCTCTCTGTAAGTGAGTCAAGTGGGTATAAAGCGGCATAAACACAGCAGTGAAAAGCAGCTAAACCCCATTCTAAAAATCAATTACTTTTAAAAACCCGTGAAACAAAGACAGTGAAAGAGAGAGAAATTCTTACAAAATTCGTTCAGGGGCTGTGATGCCACCTGGATTGACCATATTTGGACCCACAGCTGATTGAGACATATGGGTGGACACTCTTGGGGCTGAGAGGTTTTGTGAGGTTGGGTGAGCAAACGCAGACCCTTTAAAGTAATACGGCGTGGTACCCATCCCATGGGTCCCACATCTCCAGGTTCAAGGGCATCGTCCTACATTGAAAACATGCATGAGAAACCCCGAAGATGGTACACCGTGTGATCGGGAAAGGTTTCTAAAACGAACCTCATTTCTCATCTCCTTGTGCTCCGGTTCGCCATTCCAGCCGCTTTACTAGCAATCTCCCTCCTTGGAGAATCAGCACCTTTATCCTCCTGTTCCGTACAGGTTGCAATTTGTCCTGAGGATGAACGGGAAGAGGGGGAAACAATGAGAGACTAGCTCTAGGTGTTGGGACAGGCTCAGGTCACTCTATTTTCCCATCAGGAAGAAGAATTCACCACAGGCTCAGCCTGCCACCAGGAACCAGAATACGGCCTGAAGCAATCCTGCGCTTTTGCGGCCAGCTCCCAAGAAAGCGAGTTGAAAAATGGAGCTCAGGGGCACTGCAATTCACAAACCTGCAGACTTAGAAATGATAACTCTCGTCCACAAATATATTGAGGGAAGGCAACGAAGAGGATTTGAAAGCAAGGCAGAATTGCAGGAAACAGATTTCAGGAGGTAGATTCGAATCGCCTTTAAAGCACAGGAAAAGCGGCAAAACCTCAACAATGATGCCCTTGGCCAAAAAGGGCGTATGCGTTTTTTCCTGAATATATTCAGGAAAAAACGCATACGCCCTTTTTGGCCAACCGAGCAACCTGGAAAGGCAAATCAGCGCTACAAAGAAGTCTCGCTTCCCATCGGTCAAAAGGGCCATGCTGAATAAAGTGTCAAAACCAGAAATGCAGGACAGGCCATGGAGAAATGGGAGCCTTGCTACGCTGATGGGCGGGCTGTAAACTGCCAACAGCCACTCTGGAGAAGTGTACGGTGTGTCCTGAAACATCTAAAAATCTCAGCTTAGAGAGCATAGGGCACTTCCACTCATGGGCGTATAAATTGGGAAAACTAAAAATCAGCAAGACACAGGCACCCCAAAGTTTTGGGCTACTCTGTTGACAAGAACCTCCACTTTGTTACACCTTAAATATCCCAGGAAAGAGAAGAATGGATAAAGAAGTTGTGGTCCTTCTGTACAATGGAATATCACTCAGCCATGAAATCAATGTCATAAGGCTAGTAGCAGCATGATGAGTGGATTTAGGTATGACGATTCTAAGTGAAATAAGTCACACAGAAAAAGACACTGATCATAAGATATCACTTATAGAGGGAATGTAAAAACCGCTACCCTTGAACTGAATTAAAAAACAGAACAGAGTCACACGTTTAGAAAACACACTATGGCTGCTTAACGGGAAAGGTGAGGTGGGGTGATGCATAAAACAAGGGTTTCAAATTAGCGCAGATACCGTTCCATAAACCCAATATGTAATAGACAAGACCTACTCTTTGCTCAGTGATCTGGACTCAACACCCCCTCTACACCGCCCAAGAATATGTCTGACTAGTAAGAATCTTAAAACCTATGTATTGATATCGCTCCGTAAGTGCGTCAAGTGGGTATAAAGCGGCATAAACACAGCAGTGAAAAGCAGCTAAACCCCATTCTAAAAATCAATTACTTTTAAAAACCCGTGAAACAAAGACAGTGAAAGAGAGAGAAATTCTTACAAAATTCGTTCAGGGGCTGTGATGCCACCTGGATTGACCATATTTGGACCCACAGCTGATTGAGACATATGGGTGGACACTCTTGGGGCTGAGAGGTTTTGTGAGGTTGGGTGAGCAAACGCAGACCCTTTAAAGTAATACGGCGTGGTACCCATCCCATGGGTCCCACATCTCCAGGTTCAAGGGCATCGTCCTACATTGAAAACATGCATGAGAAACCCCGAAGATGGTACACCGTGTGATCGGGAAAGGTTTCTAAAACGAACCTCATTTCTCATCTCCTTGTGCTCCGGTTCGCCATTCCAGCCGCTTTACTAGCAATCTCCCTCCTTGGAGAATCAGCACCTTTATCCTCCTGTTCCGTACAGGTTGCAATTTGTCCTGAGGATGAACGGGAAGAGGGGGAACCAATGAGAGACTAGCTCTAGGTGTTGGGACAGGCACAGGTCACTCTATTTTCCCATCAGGAAGAAGAATTAACCACAGGCTCAGCCTGCCTCCAGGAACCAGAATACGGCGTGAAGCAATCCTGCGCTTTTGCGGCCAGCTCCCAAGAAAGCGAGTTGAATAATGGTGCTCAGAGGCACTGCAATTCACTAACCTGCAGGCTTATAAATGATAACTCTCGTCCACAAATATATAGACAGAAGGCAACGAAGAGGATTTGAAAGCAAGGCAGAATTGCAGGAAACAGATTTCAGGAGGTAGATTCGAATCGCCTTTAAAGCACAGGAAAAGCGGCAAAACCTCGACAATGATGCCCTTGGTCAAAAAGGGCGTATGCGTTTCTTCCTGAATATATTCAGGAAAAAACGCATACGTCCTTTTTGGCCAACCAAGCAACCTGGAAAGGCCAATCAGCGCTACAAAGAAGTCTCGCTTCCCATCGGTCAAAAGGGCCATGCTGAATAAAGTGTCAAAACCAGAAATGCAGGAAAGGCCATGGAGAAATGGGAGCCTTGCTACGCTGATGGGCGGGATGTAAACTGCCAATAGCCACTCTGGAGAAGTGTACGGTGTGTCCTGAAACATCTAAAAAACTCAGCTTAGAGAGCATAGGGCACTTCCACTCATGGGCGTATAAATTGTGAAAACTAAAAATCAGCAAGACAAAGGCACCCCTAAGTTTTGGCTACTCTGTTGACAAGAATCTCCACTTCGTTACACCTTAAATATCCCAGGAAAGAGAAGAATGGATAAAGAAGTTGTGGTCCTTATGTACAATGGAATATCACTCAGCCATGAAATCAATGTCACAAGGCTAGTAGCAGCATGATGAGTGGATTTAGGTATGACGATTCTAAGTGAAATAAGTCACACAGAAAAAGACACTGATCATAAGATATCACCTATAGAGGGAATGTAAAACCCGCTACCCTTGAACTGAATTACAATACAGAACAGAGTCACATATTTAGAAAACACACTATGGCTGCTTAACGGGAAAGGGGAGGTGGGATGATGCATAAAACAAGGGTTTCAAATTAGCTCAGATACCGTTCCATAAACCCAATATGTAATAGACAAGATCTACTCCTTGCTCAGTGAACTGGACTCAACACCCCCTATTCACCGCCCAAGAATATATCTGACTAGTAAGAATCTTAAAACCTATGTATTGCTATCTCTCTGTAAGTGAGTCAAGTGGGTATAAAGCGGCATAAACACAGCAGTGAAAAGCAGCTAAACCCCATTGTAAAAATCAATTACTTTTAAAAACCCGTGAAACAAAGACAGTGAAAGAGAGAGAAATTCTTACAAAATTCGTTCAGGGGCTGTGATGCCACCTGGATTGACCATATCTAGACCCACAGCTGATTGAGACATAAGGGTGGACACTCTTAGGGCTGAGAGGTTTGGTGAGGTTGGGTGAGCAAACGCAGACCCTTTAAAGTAATACGGCGTGGTACCCATCCCATGGGTCCCAAATCTCCAGGTTCAAGGGCATCGTCCTACATTGAAAACATGCATGAGAACCCCGAAGATGGTACACCGTGTGATCGGGAAAGGTTTCTAAAACGCACATCATTTCTCATCTCCTTGTGCTCCGGTTCGCCATTCCAGCCGCTTTACTAGCAATCTCCCTCCTTGGAGAATCAGCACCTTTATCCTCCTGTTCCATACAGGTTACAATTTGTTCTGAGGATGAACGGGAAGAGGGGGAACCAATGAGACACTAGCTCTAGGTGTTGGGACAGGCACAGGTCACTCTATTTTCCCATCAGGAAGAAGAATTAACCACAGGCTCAGCCTGCCGCCAGGAACTAGAATACGGCCTGAAGCAATACTGCGTTTTTGCGGCCAGCTCCCAAGAAAGCCAGTTGAATAATGGAGCTCAGGGGCACTGCAATTCACAAACCTGCAGGCTTATAAATGATAACTCTCGTCCACAAATATATTGAGGGAAGGCAACGAAGAGGATTTGAAAGCAAGGCAGAATTGCAGGAAACAGATTTCAGGAGGTAGATTCGAATCGCCTTTAAAGCACAGGAAAAGCGGCAAAACCTCAACAATGATGCCCTTGGCCAAAAAGGGCGTATGCGTTTTTTCCTGAATATATTCAGGAAAAAACGCATACGCCCTTTTTGGCCAACCGAGCAACCTGGAAAGGCAAATCAGCGCTACAAAGAAGTCTCGCTTCCCATCGGTCAAAAGGGCCATGCTGAATAAAGTGTCAAAACCAGAAATGCAGGACAGGCCATGGAGAAATGGGAGCCTTGCTACGCTGATGGGCGGGCTGTAAACTGCCAACAGCCACTCTGGAGAAGTGTACGGTGTGTCCTGAAACATCTAAAAATCTCAGCTTAGAGAGCATAGGGCACTTCCACTCATGGGCGTATAAATTGGGAAAACTAAAAATCAGCAAGACACAGGCACCCCAAAGTTTTGGGCTACTCTGTTGACAAGAACCTCCACTTTGTTACACCTTAAATATCCCAGGAAAGAGAAGAATGGATAAAGAAGTTGTGGTCCTTCTGTACAATGGAATATCACTCAGCCATGAAATCAATGTCATAAGGCTAGTAGCAGCATGATGAGTGGATTTAGGTATGACGATTCTAAGTGAAATAAGTCACACAGAAAAAGACACTGATCATAAGATATCACTTATAGAGGGAATGTAAAAACCGCTACCCTTGAACTGAATTAAAAAACAGAACAGAGTCACACGTTTAGAAAACACACTATGGCTGCTTAACGGGAAAGGTGAGGTGGGGTGATGCATAAAACAAGGGTTTCAAATTAGCGCAGATACCGTTCCATAAACCCAATATGTAATAGACAAGACCTACTCTTTGCTCAGTGATCTGGACTCAACACCCCCTCTACACCGCCCAAGAATATGTCTGACTAGTAAGAATCTTAAAACCTATGTATTGATATCGCTCCGTAAGTGCGTCAAGTGGGTATAAAGCGGCATAAACACAGCAGTGAAAAGCAGCTAAACCCCATTCTAAAAATCAATTACTTTTAAAAACCCGTGAAACAAAGACAGTGAAAGAGAGAGAAATTCTTACAAAATTCGTTCAGGGGCTGTGATGCCACCTGGATTGACCATATTTGGACCCACAGCTGATTGAGACATATGGGTGGACACTCTTGGGGCTGAGAGGTTTTGTGAGGTTGGGTGAGCAAACGCAGACCCTTTAAAGTAATACGGCGTGGTACCCATCCCATGGGTCCCACATCTCCAGGTTCAAGGGCATCGTCCTACATTGAAAACATGCATGAGAAACCCCGAAGATGGTACACCGTGTGATCGGGAAAGGTTTCTAAAACGAACCTCATTTCTCATCTCCTTGTGCTCCGGTTCGCCATTCCAGCCGCTTTACTAGCAATCTCCCTCCTTGGAGAATCAGCACCTTTATCCTCCTGTTCCGTACAGGTTGCAATTTGTCCTGAGGATGAACGGGAAGAGGGAGAACCAATGAGAGACTAGCTCTAGGTGTTGGGACAGGCACAGGTCACTCTATTTTCCCATCAGGAAGAAGAATTAACCACAGGCTCAGCCTGCCTCCAGGAACCAGAATACGGCGTGAAGCAATCCTGCGCTTTTGCGGCCAGCTCCCAAGAAAGCGAGTTGAATAATGGTGCTCAGAGGCACTGCAATTCACTAACCTGCAGGCTTATAAATGATAACTCTCGTCCACAAATATATAGACAGAAGGCAACGAAGAGGATTTGAAAGCAAGGCAGAATTGCAGGAAACAGATTTCAGGAGGTAGATTCGAATCGCCTTTAAAGCACAGGAAAAGCGGCAAAACCTCGACAATGATGCCCTTGGTCAAAAAGGGCGTATGCGTTTCTTCCTGAATATATTCAGGAAAAAACGCATACGTCCTTTTTGGCCAACCAAGCAACCTGGAAAGGCCAATCAGCGCTACAAAGAAGTCTCGCTTCCCATCGGTCAAAAGGGCCATGCTGAATAAAGTGTCAAAACCAGAAATGCAGGAAAGGCCATGGAGAAATGGGAGCCTTGCTACGCTGATGGGCGGGATGTAAACTGCCAATAGCCACTCTGGAGAAGTGTACGGTGTGTCCTGAAACATCTAAAAAACTCAGCTTAGAGAGCATAGGGCACTTCCACTCATGGGCGTATAAATTGTGAAAACTAAAAATCAGCAAGACAAAGGCACCCCTAAGTTTTGGCTACTCTGTTGACAAGAATCTCCACTTCGTTACACCTTAAATATCCCAGGAAAGAGAAGAATGGATAAAGAAGTTGTGGTCCTTATGTACAATGGAATATCACTCAGCCATGAAATCAATGTCACAAGGCTAGTAGCAGCATGATGAGTGGATTTAGGTATGACGATTCTAAGTGAAATAAGTCACACAGAAAAAGACACTGATCATAAGATATCACCTATAGAGGGAATGTAAAACCCGCTACCCTTGAACTGAATTACAATACAGAACAGAGTCACATATTTAGAAAACACACTATGGCTGCTTAACGGGAAAGGGGAGGTGGGATGATGCATAAAACAAGGGTTTCAAATTAGCTCAGATACCGTTCCATAAACCCAATATGTAATAGACAAGATCTACTCCTTGCTCAGTGAACTGGACTCAACACCCCCTATTCACCGCCCAAGAATATATCTGACTAGTAAGAATCTTAAAACCTATGTATTGCTATCTCTCTGTAAGTGAGTCAAGTGGGTATAAAGCGGCATAAACACAGCAGTGAAAAGCAGCTAAACCCCATTGTAAAAATCAATTACTTTTAAAAACCCGTGAAACAAAGACAGTGAAAGAGAGAGAAATTCTTACAAAATTCGTTCAGGGGCTGTGATGCCACCTGGATTGACCATATCTAGACCCACAGCTGATTGAGACATAAGGGTGGACACTCTTAGGGCTGAGAGGTTTGGTGAGGTTGGGTGAGCAAACGCAGACCCTTTAAAGTAATACGGCGTGGTACCCATCCCATGGGTCCCAAATCTCCAGGTTCAAGGGCATCGTCCTACATTGAAAACATGCATGAGAACCCCGAAGATGGTACACCGTGTGATCGGGAAAGGTTTCTAAAACGCACATCATTTCTCATCTCCTTGTGCTCCGGTTCGCCATTCCAGCCGCTTTACTAGCAATCTCCCTCCTTGGAGAATCAGCACCTTTATCCTCCTGTTCCATACAGGTTACAATTTGTTCTGAGGATGAACGGGAAGAGGGGGAACCAATGAGACACTAGCTCTAGGTGTTGGGACAGGCACAGGTCACTCTATTTTCCCATCAGGAAGAAGAATTAACCACAGGCTCAGCCTGCCGCCAGGAACTAGAATACGGCCTGAAGCAATACTGCGTTTTTGCGGCCAGCTCCCAAGAAAGCCAGTTGAATAATGGAGCTCAGGGGCACTGCAATTCACAAACCTGCAGGCTTATAAATGATAACTCTCGTCCACAAATATATTGAGGGAAGGCAACGAAGAGGATTTGAAAGCAAGGCAGAATTGCAGGAAACAGATTTCAGGAGGTAGATTCGAATCGCCTTTAAAGCAGAGGAAAAGCGGCAAAACCTCGACAATGATGCCCTTGGCCAAAAAGGGCGTATGCGTTTTTTCCTGAATATATTCAGGAAAAAACGCATACGCCCTTTTTGGCCAACCAAGCAACCTGGAAAGGCAAATCAGCGCTACAAAGAAGTCTCGCTTCCCATCGGTCAAAAGGGCCATGCTGAATAAAGTGTCAAAACCAGAAATGCAGGACAGGCCATGGAGAAATGGGAGCCTTGCTACGCTGATGGGTGGGATGTAAATTGCCAACAGCCACTCTGGAGAAGTGTACGGTGTGTCCTGAAACATCTAAAAATCTCAGCTTAGAGAGCATAGGGCACTTCCACTCATGGGCGTATAAATTGGGAAAACTAAAAATCAGCAAGACACAGGCACCCCAAAGTTTTGGGCTACTCTGTTGACAAGAACCTCCACTTCGTTACACCTTAAATATCCCAGGAAAGAGAAGAACGGATAAAGAAGTTGTGGTCCTTCTGTACAATGGAATATCACGCAGCCATGAAATCAATGTCATAAGGCTAGTAGCAGCATGATGAGTGGATTTAGGTATGACGATTCTAAGTGAAATAAGTCACACAGAAAAAGACACTGATCATAAGATATCACTTATAGAGGGAATGTAAAAACCGCTACCCTTGAACTGAATTAAAAAACAGAACAGAGTCACACGTTTAGAAAACACACTATGGCTGCTTAACGGGAAAGGTGAGGTGGGGTGATGCATAAAACAAGGGTTTCAAATTAGCGCAGATACCGTTCCATAAACCCAATATGTAATAGACAAGACCTACTCTTTGCTCAGTGATCTGGACTCAACACCCCCTCTACACCGCCCAAGAATATGTCTGACTAGTAAGAATCTTAAAACCTATGTATTGATATCGCTCCGTAAGTGCGTCAAGTGGGTATAAAGCGGCATAAACACAGCAGTGAAAAGCAGCTAAACCCCATTCTAAAAATCAATTACTTTTAAAAACCCGTGAAACAAAGACAGTGAAAGAGAGAGAAATTCTTACAAAATTCGTTCAGGGGCTGTGATGCCACCTGGATTGACCATATTTGGACCCACAGCTGATTGAGACATATGGGTGGACACTCTTGGGGCTGAGAGGTTTTGTGAGGTTGGGTGAGCAAACGCAGACCCTTTAAAGTAATACGGCGTGGTACCCATCCCATGGGTCCCACATCTCCAGGTTCAAGGGCATCGTCCTACATTGAAAACATGCATGAGAAACCCCGAAGATGGTACACCGTGTGATCGGGAAAGGTTTCTAAAACGAACCTCATTTCTCATCTCCTTGTGCTCCGGTTCGCCATTCCAGCCGCTTTACTAGCAATCTCCCTCCTTGGAGAATCAGCACCTTTATCCTCCTGTTCCGTACAGGTTGCAATTTGTCCTGAGGATGAACGGGAAGAGGGGGAACCAATGAGAGACTAGCTCTAGGTGTTGGGACAGGCACAGGTCACTCTATTTTCCCATCAGGAAGAAGAATTAACCACAGGCTCAGCCTGCCTCCAGGAACCAGAATACGGCCTGAAGCAATCCTGCGCTTTTGCGGCCAGCTCCCAAGAAAGCGAGTTGAATAATGGTGCTCAGAGGCACTGCAATTCACTAACCTGCAGGCTTATAAATGATAACTCTCGTCCACAAATATATAGAGAGAAGGCAACGAAGAGGATTTGAAAGCAAGGCAGAATTGCAGGAAACAGATTTCAGGAGGTAGATTCGAATCGCCTTTAAAGCACAGGAAAAGCGGCAAAACCTCGACAATGATGCCCTTGGTCAAAAAGGGCGTATGCGTTTCTTCCTGAATATATTCAGGAAAAAACGCATACGTCCTTTTTGGCCAACCAAGCAACCTGGAAAGGCCAATCAGCGCTACAAAGAAGTCTCGCTTCCCATCGGTCAAAAGGGCCATGCTGAATAAAGTGTCAAAACCAGAAATGCAGGAAAGGCCATGGAGAAATGGGAGCCTTGCTACGCTGATGGGCGGGATGTAAACTGCCAATAGCCACTCTGGAGAAGTGTACGGTGTGTCCTGAAACATCTAAAAAACTCAGCTTAGAGAGCATAGGGCACTTCCACTCATGGGCGTATAAATTGTGAAAACTAAAAATCAGCAAGACAAAGGCACCCCTAAGTTTTGGCTACTCTGTTGACAAGAATCTCCACTTCGTTACACCTTAAATATCCCAGGAAAGAGAAGAATGGATAAAGAAGTTGTGGTCCTTATGTACAATGGAATATCACTCAGCCATGAAATCAATGTCACAAGGCTAGTAGCAGCATGATGAGTGGATTTAGGTATGACGATTCTAAGTGAAATAAGTCACACAGAAAAAGACACTGATCATAAGATATCACCTATAGAGGGAATGTAAAACCCGCTACCCTTGAACTGAATTACAATACAGAACAGAGTCACATATTTAGAAAACACACTATGGCTGCTTAACGGGAAAGGGGAGGTGGGATGATGCATAAAACAAGGGTTTCAAATTAGCTCAGATACCGTTCCATAAACCCAATATGTAATAGACAAGATCTACTCCTTGCTCAGTGAACTGGACTCAACACCCCCTATTCACCGCCCAAGAATATATCTGACTAGTAAGAATCTTAAAACCTATGTATTGCTATCTCTCTGTAAGTGAGTCAAGTGGGTATAAAGCGGCATAAACACAGCAGTGAAAAGCAGCTAAACCCCATTGTAAAAATCAATTACTTTTAAAAACCCGTGAAACAAAGACAGTGAAAGAGAGAGAAATTCTTACAAAATTCGTTCAGGGGCTGTGATGCCACCTGGATTGACCATATCTAGACCCACAGCTGATTGAGACATAAGGGTGGACACTCTTAGGGCTGAGAGGTTTGGTGAGGTTGGGTGAGCAAACGCAGACCCTTTAAAGTAATACGGCGTGGTACCCATCCCATGGGTCCCAAATCTCCAGGTTCAAGGGCATCGTCCTACATTGAAAACATGCACGAGAACCCCGAAGATGGTACACCGTGTGATCGGGAAAGGTTTCTAAAACGAACATCATTTCTCATCTCCTTGTGCTCCGGTTCGCCATTCCAGCCGCTTTACTAGCAATCTCCCTCCTTGGAGAATCAGCACCTTTATCCTCCTGTTCCATACAGGTTACAATTTGTTCTGAGGATGAACGGGAAGAGGGGGAACCAATGAGACACTAGCTCTAGGTGTTGGGACAGGCACAGGTCACTCTATTTTCCCATCAGGAAGAAGAATTAACCACAGGCTCAGCCTGCCGCCAGGAACTAGAATACGGCCTGAAGCAATACTGCGTTTTTGCGGCCAGCTCCCAAGAAAGCCAGTTGAATAATGGAGCTCAGGGGCACTGCAATTCACAAACCTGCAGGCTTAGAAATGATAACTCTCGTCCACAAATATATTGAGGGAAGGCAACGAAGAGGATTTGAAAGCAAGGCAGAATTGCAGGAAACAGATTTCAGGAGGTAGATTCGAATCGCCTTTAAAGCAGAGGAAAAGCGGCAAAACCTCGACAATGATGCCCTTGGCCAAAAAGGGCGTATGCGTTTTTTCCTAAATATATTCAGGAAAAAACGCATACGCCCTTTTTGGCCAACCAAGCAACCTGGAAAGGCAAATCAGCGCTACAAAGAAGTCTCGCTTCCCATCGGTCAAAAGGGCCATGCTGAATAAAGTGTCAAAACCAGAAATGCAGGACAGGCCATGGAGAAATGGGAGCCTTGCTACGCTGATGGGCGGGCTGTAAACTGCCAACAGCCACTCTGGAGAAGTGTACGGTGTGTCCTGAAACATCTAAAAATCTCAGCTTAGAGAGCATAGGGCACTTCCACTCATGGGCGTATAAATTGGGAAAACTAAAAATCAGCAAGACACAGGCACCCCAAAGTTTTGGGCTACTCTGTTGACAAGAACCTCCACTTTGTTACACCTTAAATATCCCAGGAAAGAGAAGAATGGATAAAGAAGTTGTGGTCCTTGTGTACAATGGAATATCACTCAGCCATGAAATCAATGTCATAAGGCTAGTAGCAGCATGATGAGTGGATTTAGGTATGACGATTCTAAGTGAAATAAGTCACACAGAAAAAGACACTGATCATAAGATATCACTTATAGAGGGAATGTAGAAACCGCTACCCTTGAACTGAATTAAAAAACAGAACAGAGTCACACGTTTAGAAAAGACACTATGGCTGCTTAACGGGAAAGGTGAGGTGGGGTGATGCATAAAACAAGGGTTTCAAATTAGCTCAGATACCGTTCCATAAACCCAATATGTAATAGACAAGACCTACTCCTTGCTCAGTGAACTGGACTCAACACCCCCTATTCAGCGCCCAGGAATATATCTAACTAGTAAGAATCTTAAAACCTATGTATTGATATCGCTCCGTAAGTGCGTCAAGTGGGTATAAAGCGGCATAAACACAGCAGTGAAAAGCAGCTAAACCCCATTCTAAAAATCAATTACTTTTAAAAACCCGTGAAACAAAGACAGTGAAAGAGAGAGAAATTCTTACAAAATTCGTTCAGGGGCTGTGATGCCACCTGGATTGACCATATTTGGACCCACAGCTGATTGAGACATATGGGTGGACACTCTTGGGGCTGAGAGGTTTTGTGAGGTTGGGTGAGCAAACGCAGACCCTTTAAAGTAATACGGCGTGGTACCCATCCCATGGGTCCCACATCTCCAGGTTCAAGGGCATCGTCCTACATTGAAAACATGCATGAGAAACCCCGAAGATGGTACACCGTGTGATCGGGAAAGGTTTCTAAAACGAACCTCATTTCTCATCTCCTTGTGCTCCGGTTCGCCATTCCAGCCGCTTTACTAGCAATCTCCCTCCTTGGAGAATCAGCACCTTTATCCTCCTGTTCCGTACAGGTTGCAGTTTGTCCTGAGGATGAACGGGAAGAGGGGGAACCAATGAGAGACTAGCTCTAGGTGTTGGGACAGGCACAGGTCACTCTATTTTCCCATCAGGAAGAAGAATTCACCACAGGCTCAGCCTGCCACCAGGAACCAGAATACGGCGTGAAGCAATCCTGCGCTTTTGCGGCCAGCTCCCAAGAAAGCGAGTTGAAAAATGGAGCTCAGGGGCACTGCAATTCACAAACCTGCAGACTTAGAAATGATAACTCTCGTCCACAAATATATTGAGGGAAGGCAACGAAGAGGATTTGAAAGCAAGGCAGAATTGCAGGAAACAGATTTCAGGAGGTAGATTCGAATCGCCTTGAAAGCACAGGAAAAGCGGCAAAACCTCGACAATGATGCCCTTGGCCAAAAAGGGCGTATGCGTTTTTTCCTGAATATATTCAGGAAAAAACGCATACGCCCTTTTTGGCCAACCAAGCAACCTGGAAAGGCCAATCAGCGCTACAAAGAAGTCTCGCTTCCCATCGGTCAAAAGGGCCATGCTGAATAAAGTGTCAAAACCAGAAATGCAGGACAGGCCATGGAGAAATGGGATCCTTCCTACGCTAATGGGCGGGGTGTAAATTGCCAATAGGCACTCTGGAGAAGTGTACGGTGTGTCCTGAAACATCTAAAAAACACAGCTTAGAGAGCATAGGGCACTTCCACTCATGGGCGTATAAATTGGGAAAATTAAAAATCAGCAAGACACAGGCACCCCAAAGTTTTGGGCTACTCTGTTGACAAGAACCTCCACTTCGTTACACCTTAAATATCCCAGGAAAGAGAAGAACGGATAAAGAAGTTGTGGTCCTTCTGTACAATGGAATATCACTCAGCCATGAAATCAATGTCATAAGGCTAGTAGCAGCATGATGAGTGGATTTAGGTATGACGATTCTAAGTGAAATAAGTCACACAGAAAACGACGCTGATCATAAGATATCACTTATAGAGGGAATGTGAAAACCGCTACCCTTGAACTGAATTACAAAACAGAACAGAGTCACATGTTTAGACAACACACTATGGCTGCTTAACGGGAAAGGGGAGGTGGGGTGATGCATAAAACAAGGGTTTCAAATTAGCTCAGATACCGTTCCATAAACCCAATATGTAATAGACAAGACCTACTCCTTGCTCAGTGGGCTGGACTCAACACCCCCTATTCACCGCCCAAGAATATATCTGACTAGTAAGAATCTTAAAACCTATGTATTGATATCTCTCTGTAAGTGAGTCAAGTGGGTATAAAGCGGCATAAACACAGCAGTGAAAAGCAGCTAAACCCCATTGTAAAAATCAATTACTTTTAAAAACCCGTGAAACAAAGACAGTGAAAGAGAAAGTAATTCTTACAAAATTCTTTCAGGGGCTGTGATGCCACCTGGATTGACCATATCTAGACCCACAGCTGATTGAGACATAAGGGTGGACCCTCTTGGGGCTGAGAGGTTTGGTGAGGTTGGGTGAGCAAACGCAGACCGTTTAAAGTAATACGGCGTGGTACCCATCCCATGGGTCCCAAATCTCCAGGTTCAAGGGCATCGTCCTACATTGAAAACATGCATGAGAAACCCCGAAGATGGTACACCGTGTGATCGGGAAAGGTTTCTAAAACGAACCTCATTTCTCATCTCCTTGTGCTCCGGTTCGCCATTCCAGCCGCTTTACTAGCAATCTCCCTCCTTGGAGAATCAGCACCTTTATCCTCCTGTTCCGTACAGGTTACAATTTGTTCTGAGGATGAACGGGAAGAGGGGGAACCAATGAGACACTAGCTCTAGGTGTTGGGACAGGCACGGGTCACTCTATTTTCCCATCAGGAAGAAGAATTAACCACAGGCTCAGCCTGCCGCCAGGAACTAGAATACGGCCTGAAGCAATACTGCGTTTTTGCGGCCAGCTCCCAAGAAAGCGAGTTGATTAATGGAGCTCAGGGGCACTGCAATTCACAAACCTGCAGGCTTAGAAATGATAACTCTCGTCCACAAATATATTGAGGGAAGGCAACGAAGAGGATTTGAAAGCAAGGCAGAATTGCAGGAAACAGATTTCAGGAGGTAGATTCGAATCGCCTTTAAAGCAGAGGAAAAGCGGCAAAACCTCGACAATGATGCCCTTGGCCAAAAAGGGCGTATGCGTTTTTTCCTAAATATATTCAGGAAAAAACGCATACGCCCTTTTTGGCCAACCAAGCAACCTGGAAAGGCAAATCAGCGCTACAAAGAAGTCTCGCTTCCCATCGGTCAAAAGGGCCATGCTGAATAAAGTGTCAAAACCAGAAATGCAGGACAGGCCATGGAGAAATGGGAGCCTTGCTACGCTGATGGGCGGGCTGTAAACTGCCAACAGCCACTCTGGAGAAGTGTACGGTGTGTCCTGAAACATCTAAAAATCTCAGCTTAGAGAGCATAGGGCACTTCCACTCATGGGCGTATAAATTGGGAAAACTAAAAATCAGCAAGACACAGGCACCCCAAAGTTTTGGGCTACTCTGTTGACAAGAACCTCCACTTTGTTACACCTTAAATATCCCAGGAAAGAGAAGAATGGATAAAGAAGTTGTGGTCCTTCTGTACAATGGAATATCACTCAGCCATGAAATCAATGTCATAAGGCTAGTAGCAGCATGATGAGTGGATTTAGGTATGACGATTCTAAGTGAAATAAGTCACACAGAAAAAGACACTGATCATAAGATATCACTTATAGAGGGAATGTAAAAACCGCTACCCTTGAACTGAATTAAAAAACAGAACAGAGTCACACGTTTAGAAAAGACACTATGGCTGCTTAACGGGAAAGGTGAGGTGGGGTGATGCATAAAACAAGGGTTTCAAATTAGCTCAGATACCGTTCCATAAACCCAATATGTAATAGACAAGACCTACTCTTTGCTCAGTGATCTGGACTCAACACACCCTCTACACCGCCCAAGAATATGTCTGACTAGTAAGAATCTTAAAACCTATGTATTGATATCGCTCCGTAAGTGCGTCAAGTGGGTATAAAGCGGCATAAACACAGCAGTGAAAAGCAGCTAAACCCCATTCTAAAAATCAATTACTTTTAAAAACCCGTGAAACAAAGACAGTGAAAGAGAGAGAAATTCTTACAAAATTCGTTCAGGGGCTGTGATGCCACCTGGATTGACCATATTTGGACCCACAGCTGATTGAGACATATGGGTGGACACTCTTGGGGCTGAGAGGTTTTGTGAGGTTGGGTGAGCAAACGCAGACCCTTTAAAGTAATA